>NC_050525.1:1462342-1475465 GCF_002922805.2 Oryzias melastigma | reverse complement strand
ATAAAAAAAAGTTCAGCGCACTGTCTTGGGGGGTCCAGATGACCCCACTTTTAATGTAAACAAACTAAGGAGAGCGGAAGGGTTACCTCTCTACCAGGGGGAGATTCTTAGATTCACTGCTTTGTGCATGAACCATCTTTACATTTACGTATTAGCATACGCTGAGTTAACTAAAGAGATAATCACCCTTCTTCATATGGGATTGCGCTGAAACTGAACATGATATACACAAATTACAGCAATTTTCAGGATAAATATGATTAGTCAAACATATAAATAAAAATGTTAAAATCTCATGACCTTTTCAAAACGTTGCAGAATATATCATTTTTTCAAAAGCCATTCAAATGCCTAGAAATTGTATTTTTAATTTCCAAAACTTTTACTGGATTTTCATGAGCGTACAAACCCTGACTTTACAATGTGGTCATGTCATTTGGAAATGCATTTTACAATTTAGGGTTCACAATGAAGAAATACAATTTAATTTGACATTTTTGAAATCAAAGATTTAAATTAAAGCAAAATTCATATTGATAAAGGAATTTCAATTCAATTCCTCATAATTTTCAGTTTCATTTTAAAGTAATTTAAAATATATTGCATTGTAATTTACCATTAAGTTTTTTGGGGTTAACATCTGAAAGAATTAAACAAACAGCGCCCCTCCAAAGTGTAATGTATTTTTATTTAAAGGTTGTCACGATTTTTCAGGAAAAAATAAACTGCAAATGTAATCTGTCAATCACTCATCAGGGCAGGTCCCACCTGACTGAATTAACCTAGTTCCGGCTGCTATCTCTGCTCCTAAACACTCTTTTCTGTCTTATTCCAGGTTGAGAAGCTGCAGTTTGCCAAAGATCAGCTGTGAAACTCTGGGCTTAGCTCTGAAGAACAACCCGTCCAGTCTGAAAGAAGTGGACCTGAGCTTGAACAGGAACCTTCAGGATTCAGGAGTTCTTCATCTGCAGGGATTTCTAGAGAATCCAAACTGCAGACTGCAGACTCTGAGGTCAGACTCCATGTTTTAGTTGTGTTCACATCAATCAGTCCCTCCAGGATTTTGCGCAAATTCAAGCAAACCCCTGCAACTTTACATTTTCACCGCTACTTTACTACAACTTTGACCAGTCTACCCTGACAATAGTCAAGGGTGACAACGTAGCTTCATAACCATTTCCCTTTTGACTCCTTCCCAGGAACCATGTTCTTTTTTATTGACTCTCATTAGCCCTCTGTCTTTTTTTCTCTTCAACACGCGCATGAATGTTCATTACATATGCGTCTGTGCCTGCGGCAACAAGGAATTGGGGTGTTGGGCTGTGAACTCACGGTTGCGGAGCGGTCCATTTCATACAGTCACTCATGGAGCACAACTTGAACCTAGTCTGAGAGGAAGACAAAGAGAGACTCTAAAAAAAAGAAGCAAATCTGGAACTATTTAATTTTAATTGCTGTTACAAAGGAAGGGTGTAGCATCTGCAGGAAAATAATTCCCTTTAGAAATGATTCCACAACAGATACCTAAGAGAACCTCTAAGAACAGACGAGATCTTTACTGACAGAAGAAACCAGATCAGCTCCTCAAAGCCTTGATCTTCCTCTACCAGCAATTCACCAGTGCTGCTTTTGAAATAGATAAAGAGAAACTGAGAACATGGAAATCTGAGGCTGGATCAGCTTATGTTAAGTTTATATATTTTTATTTCCTGCAAAATTTCAATTTTATTCTAAAGTCTGTTTAAATTCATGCATTCATATTTGTGTTATTGTAAACAGGGAGGGCCAAAAGGGGCTGCACGGTGGCGCAGTAGTTAGCGCTCTTGCCTCACAGCGAGAAGGCCCTGGTTCGACTCCCAGCTGGGACCTTTCTGTGTGGAGTTTGCATGTTCTCCCCGTGCATGCGTGGGTTTTCACCGGGGACTCCGGCTTCCTCCCACCGTCCAAAAACATGCTTCATAGGTGGATTGGTGACTCTAAATTGCCCCTAGGTGTGAATGTGAGACTGAATGTGTGTGTGATTGAGGCCCTGCGACGGACTGGCGACCTGTCCAGGGTAAACCCCGCCTTTGCCCATCAGTAGCCGGGATAGGCTCCCGCGACCCCGAAAGGGATGAAGCGGTTAAGAAGATGGATGGGAGGACCAAAAGTTCATTTTGGGTTTTACAGATCCATTTAAGTTAACTGGAAGCACAACGACATTATATATGGTGAAGTATTTTCCTAGTGCATTTGTCACAATGAAAAGAGTTTGAATATGAGAATGTGAAGTTAATTTCATAATTAACATTTTTAGGTGGTTTTAAAAAAATATACATTAAAAACATTGCAATTTTTCACAAAAGCCGCCGGAACAATCATAAATATCTGCTGCAAAATCCTGGAGGGTTTGATCAATATAATGACAAAGAAGTGTTGACATTAAAGGTTGTATGCAAGGGGTCCCCAACTGAGTTAGCAAGAGGTCAAATAAGCCTATCAGCTTGATATACCCGGGTCCGAACATGCAAAAACATTAACTTTTCTTATTGCAATGTGTAGTTAAATTGGCAAAGAACTTTATTTTTGCTAATTGTTTCAAAAAGTATTTCTCTCATTCATTTTTATACTAAAATACATAAATGGGGGGGCAGGAGAAAGGTACCAGAGAGGGGTTTAGAGAGAAAACAAGATGGTAACATAGTAGCATCATAAACTGTAATATGTGGGACCAGTTTACACACACACTCAATAATTACAAACATACCTGTTGGCTGAAATAGTCTTCACATTTAAACTACACTGCTCACAAAAAATAAAGGAGCACCTTAAAGAAAGACATTAGATATATGAGATCTCAATATAAAGTTGGATATCTATACAAATAATGGCAGGGTAGTGTCTTAGGAGCAAAAGGATGCCAAGTCTTTTAATGGAAATAAAGGTTTTCAGCCTACTGAGGCTCAATTATGTAGACACCACAAAATCAGAGTGAAATGAAGATGTGGCAGACTCGTCCATTTTTTCCAAAACTTAATTTCTGCAACTCAAATGCTTTTCAGTATCTTGTGTGGCCCCCACAAGCTTGTATGCATGCTTGACAACGTGGCGGCATGCTCCTAATGAGACCACGGATGGTGTCTTATGGCATTTCCTCCCAGATCTGTGTGAGGGCATCCCTGAGCTGTTGTACAGTCTGAGGAGCAACCTGGTGGCGCCTAATGGACAGAAACATAATGTCCCAGAGATGTTCTATTGGGTTTAAGTCAGGGGATCATGAAGAGCATTCAATTGTTTCAATTCCTTCATCCTCTAGGTATTGCCTGCATACTCTTGCCACGTGAGGCCGGGCATTGTCGTGCATTAGGAGGAAACCAGGACCTACTGCACCAGCGTAGGGTCTGACAATGGGTTCAAGGATTTCATCTGGATACCTTATGGCAGTCAGAACACCATTTCCTAGGTAGTAGAGGTCTGTGCGTCCCTCCATGGATATGCCTCCCCAGACCATCACTGACCCACCACCAAACCTGTCATGTTGAACGAGCACAACGTTCTACAGACTCTTTCATGTCTATCACAGGTGGTCAGAGTGAACCTGCTCTCGTCTGTGAAAAGTACAGGGCCCCAGTGGCAGACTTGCCAATTCTGGTGTTCTTGAGCAAATGCCAGTCGAGCTCAAGGGTGCTGGGCAGTGAGCACAGGGCCCACTACAGGATGTCGGGCCCTCAGGCCACCTTCATGAAGTCTGTTCCTGATTGTTTGGGTAGAGACATTCACACCAGTGGC
The DNA here is from genome assembly GCF_002922805.2 of Oryzias melastigma. Lineage (NCBI taxonomy): Eukaryota > Metazoa > Chordata > Actinopteri > Beloniformes > Adrianichthyidae > Oryzias > Oryzias melastigma. The sequence goes on along the minus strand of NC_050525.1, from coordinate 1,471,697 downwards.
CCTCTGGAGGTCATTCTGTAGGGCATGAGCAGTGCTCAGCCTGTTCTGCCTTGCACAAAGGAGCAGGTATCGGTCCTGCTGAGGGGTTGAGGACCTTCTATAGCCCTGTCCAGCTCTCCCAGAATAACCACCAGTCTCCTGAAATCTCCTCCATGTTCTGGAGATTGTGCTGGGAGACAAATTAAACCTTCTTGCTGCAGCACGTGTGGATGTGCCATCCTGGAGAAGTTGGACAACCTGTGCAACTTCTGTAGGGTTAAGGAATCGCAGCACGAGTGGAAAACCAGCCAAAAAAGATCAAGAGGGAGAAACTTGAAATGACTTCCACGTGTACCTCCAGTCCTGTTTTGAGGGTTTTCTAATTGTTGCTGCTGAAGTGCACCTGTTGTTAATTCCATGAACACCAATACAGCTGAAATTGATTAACAAGGTCCTCAGCTGCTTAACCAACAAGAAAATTATTAGACCGGTTAAATTCAATTCATGCCAGGCCCAATAAAAAAAGCGTTCCTTTAATTTTTGTGAGCAATGCATGAACAGCTGGACCAGCTGAGTGAAGATCCAACAAAACCCAGGCTTGAACCAAGACAAGCCCAGATCAGGACCTCCAACTAATGCCAACCTCTAGGGTGTGTCGTCTGTGAGGACTGCAAACACAAAAGAAAGCTGTAGTTCTGCAGAAAATTTCAGACACTCAAACTGTCAGAGAAAAATTATGCTGTGAGAAGACTGGGAGCATGCAACAGATGCTTGGAGGTTCACTCTGAAGATGGCCATTGTAAGTCAGAATTCGTCTGCAAGAACCTAAGTTGTAAAGACGCACGGACAGCAGAGCATCACATCTACCTGTGCCGACAAAAGATTAAAAGCAGCACAATGGGAGGAGGCCAAAGTAGGAGATATACTGATGCCCAAGAGGACTTTGTCAGAAGACTCCCACCTGAGCTTGCAGTGCAATGGCGCAACATCTTTTCTAATACTGTGTAAAAACCAACACACACCTTCAACCAGCATAGTCTTCTGGAAAAATATGACTTTGTGAAATGGCCCGTTATCATGTTGCTTCTTGAAGTCACAAAAAATCGGCACCCTAATTGACCTTGCATGAGCAACAAATTATATTACTCATGAGGCAGCTGAATGTCTGAACCTCAGAAGTTAAACCATGAAGCTCATAGTCCATGGAGTTGGCAATAGGAAGATCACTGTAAACACCAAATGATATTTCCTAAAGATCTGGGTTCGAAACAAAAAAAGGCAGCTTCAAGTCTCATCAGTTAGTCTGCTATGGCCTGGATACAATCACTAACATCAATAGATGGAACTGTAGCATGCTACGATGACTTTTGACGTGTTTTTACTTCTCAAAGGATCAGAAATTAAAGAAAAGCTGCAAGTTCACAATAATCAGGAATATATTCCAAGACTCAAACCTTCCAAGGCCATAAAGTACCTCTGTGGAGATTTTATCGAGACATTTGAGAATCTGGCCTCTCTTTGGATATTAAGAGGCCCAAATGTGGCCTTGAGCCCAAAAGGTCTGTTACCTCCCAAGCCCTATTTCTTGATAAGGAAAACACTGGACAACTCCTTTGAAGGATTTACGGAAACAGAGATTTATCCTAAAAGGTCCTCAAATAATCTTTTCTGTCCCACTCACTGAAGGATTGATTGCAGACCTCTTTGGAATGTAAGGTTTATGACTTTAGGACCCTCGGAGGACCCAGAAACTCAGCTCAGAACAAGCTGAGATTAACTCTTGAATTTAAATTTCTTTATTCACAAGTAAAGATTTTAAACATCTGTTCTTTTATTTGTGGTGTTGAATTTTAATAACTTGACATGAAAATGAATGAACTTTATTCAAAGATTTCAACAGGAAGCAGACAAAACTTCCACTATAATCTTTGTTGTTCATAAATATGTGATTTGCATCTGAATAGGAGTTTAGAGAACATTTAATCATGTATTGATAAACTGCATGTTAAGAGTTAATGAAATGGAATACAATTCATGCTTTGATTTAATCCTCTTTATTTGACAATTAAGAAACATTAGAATTACATGTAGTTTATCTTTTTCTATGAGAAATATCTTCATAGTTGAATGTGTATTCATTAAGAGTTTGAATGTTGATTTTTAAACTTTGTTTAAGCTAAACTCACTCGGATTTAATCTTTATGCAAACTTGTTTATCACAAAAGTATTTCATTATTGTTTTGTTTTCACATCACTTTACTTTCACCATGAGATACACTTTGATGATACCACACATCTTTGAATGTTCAGTACATTTAAGAGAAATAACTTATTTTTCTTGAATAGTTTAAACTGTTTTGATAGAAACATGATCCACTGGAGACGTGTGTCTGCAGCCATTGGCTGATTGCAAGGCCTCCTCTCAGGTCAAAAAGTCGATGCACTCTCTCATTTGGAGTCAGTTGGAGCTCCGTTGGAGTTTGGTTTTGAGCAGAGAACAGCTCTAGGAAGAAGAGGGAAACTTCTTCCAATCTTTTTGGTCATGTTTTTATTTCAACTTACCCCACGTAACTAAGTTTGTGCCAAGACCGTTTTTATTCACCTTATTTTTTTGGTAACTGTCGTGCATTTTCCTTTATCTATTTTAAAGCTCATCACCATCTGTGCTTCTTATTTTAAACTGATTGAACGATCTGCTTTGAGACTAAACTGCAGCGAACTTTAAATTCAGCACGCTTTTTCGACGACCATCCACTCTTTTGGCTGTGCAAACCCAGATGACCACCAGAACTTCAGCTGCATCCGGTTGTAAGCTCCAGAAGAGTCTTCGACCGTTCTCCTACACCCTGCGCCAAAGCTGCTGCTGCTTTCTTCCAACTCATTTGCCTCAGGAGAAATACCTTTGTCTGGTGAGGTTTGTCTGATAGTCCAGTCCAAGTCCAGCTTCGAGCCATTGTCGTGAGGAGACCCTCTCAGCAAAACTGCTGCGGTTTGATAAGGTCATAACAGCCGATTTGATTTATCCAGACTAGTGTCTTGAACAGTTTAACTTAATTGTTTTCTTTAGATTACAATTTTTCTCTTAAACCGTTCTGTGGCATTATTTTGCTCATCCACCTACTTCCAGAAAAAAGAACCATCACTCCCAGGGACCGTTAGGACCCTCTAAGAGATATCTTTCTTGCCACAAAGCAGGAAGTGATCTTCCCATTTTTGTAGTCTACAAAGAGACACTAACTAGGCTCCTAGTCTGCGGTGGAAGGATCCAAACCTTTGAAAAGGACACAGCCTCTGTTCCTATTGTACCCCACAGTACTTGGGTTTACATATTATTGGCCAGTGAGGCGCACAATAATGGTCATGAGAGAGCTTCTGCAAGGTTACTGAAGATGAGAGGGAAAGCTTGGGCCGTCCGAGGAAGAAGAATCGCCCAAAAAGACATTGATTGCTGCATCTATTGCAAAAAGTCAAGAGCCAAAAAATGCCAACAAATGATGGGTGACCTACCTAAAGAGAGATCCAAACCCGTGGCTACATTTGAATTCATCACTGTTGACCTTTTCAGTCCATATCTTGTTAAAGATGAAGTTAAGAGGAGGGTTGCGATGAAGATGTGGGGCATCGTCCTCTGCTGTTTAGCCAGAAGAACTATTCACTGAGAGCTTCCTGATGGCGTACAAGCGGTTCACTGCTTTGAGAGATCATCCAAGAAAAATCTGGTCTGACCCCGGAACCAACTTTATTGGAGCCAAAACTGTCTTGAAAGAGCTCTATCAGTACTTTGACAGCCAAGACAGAGCTACCATGAAAGAAAACTTTGGACAGAACGGAACGGAATGGGAGTGGATTCAACTAGCCGACTCTCCTCACTGCAATGGTTCCGCCATTCGCATCGTCAAAAAAGCACTTCAGAGCCATGGTAGAGAGACTGGCCACACTTACAGTGAACTCCTAACGACTGTGCAACTGGCTGCCAACCTCACCAATGAGACACCAATAGAAGCCAGAGTACAAGTACAAAGCAGTGAGGAATCTGTGCAGTATGTGACACCCTACTCTCTTCTCTTGGGACGTGCATCTTCAACAGGTGATGTGACTTTCAACCACAAAGGCTACTCATTTAAAAAGCTCCAGAAAATGCAAAATCAGGTCAACAAGTTCTGGAGGTCCTTGCTGGTACCAACCTAAACCTAAAAAGCAAATGGCACATCATGCAAAGAAACGTTGCAGTCGGTGACATTTTCTGGGTATGTGACCAGAATGCATTAAGAGGTCAAATCAAGCTCTGACATGTTGTAAGTGTCAATCTTTATTCCCCATAGAGTAGTTTGAGATGTCAACATCAGGACCGTCTCCAGCTGTTGTGTTCCAGCGACGGTACCTGGACCAAACAGACCAACCAAAGTTCTAAGTGGTGACGTCCATTGGATCATCCTGCATAGAGATGTTCATTTGTTTAATCCTCTTGCTCCCAGTTAAGGAACAAGTGGGAAGCTACTAAATTCTGACTGGCAGTTCGCTCAGACTTGTGCAATCATCCCAGCGATCACTGCGGACGAATTCAAACAGTTAAAAAAAAGAAGCACTGGAAAACCTGTCAGCTGCCGCTGAAGTCCTACAAGACAGCCATGCCTGTTAGGTCTCCCTTCTTCAGCTTAACACCATCACTTAATTCCGGTGTCCAAAACCAGGTTTGGGGTTGCTGCCATGACAGGCTCCAGAGACCTTGCGACCACGGCTCTGGAAAGCAGCAAAGACAATTGAAGTGGAGAACATGGTCCACTCTGACTCAATGTCACCAACCTCCCTCTGTACCTACTTGAAGTTTTCCCGGATGTGGGAGTTAAAGACCTCCCTGATGAAGGACCCAGACAGACCCTCACAGCATGTTTAGGTCTGCCGAGTCTTTCTGGCTTCCTCCCCCCCCGGCGAATCCAGCTCACCACTAGGAAGGGATCAGTGGACAGCTCTGCCCCTCTCTTTACCCGATTGTCCAAAACACAAGACCGGAAGTTGCCTGAAACAACTACAAAGTCGATCATCGATCTCCTACCTTGGGTGTCCATATGCCAGGTTTATTGATGGATACCTTTGTGTTCAAACATGGTATTTATTATGGACAAACTATGACTTGCACAGACGTCCAACAACAAAACACTGCTTGTTGAGTATAGAATTTGTTGAATTTATCTGCCAAACAGGGGTCATCTGGACGTTGTCCATTCCATATGTTGTAGGTCATGATGCACTTAATTCCCCTCCACATGCTCTGGGGATCGAAGAGAAATGCTCCTCAATTTTCTGAGCATATTTTGCCGGCCTCCGTCAGTTCTTATCTTGCTGCTCTCAATTCAGATGCTTCATCGGTCCTGAATGCAGCATCCCTGGTTTTCCGGAGAGCTCTCACATCAGCATTTAGCCAGGGCTTCCGATTTGGAGGGCAGGTTACTGTCTTGGTGATAGCGACAACATTGCCACACTTGGATATGAATCCCACAAAAGAGGAGGTATATTCCTCCGGGTTCACTCTTTCATTTATGTTGGACACTCTTGAATGATGCTCATTAAGACGTGCATGAGTTTTCAGAACTTTCTTTAATTTTCCTTCAACTTACAGTCTTGCCTCGGGACTCGCAACTTTTGCCCTTACACGTGCACCTTCAGTCACTTCAACTCTCTCTCACGCTAACACATCAAAAAAACATCTAATTTCAGGACCCCATTTCAGGACCCCTTCACTGTCCACACACTGCCTGAAAGTAAAATCCCTGCGTTTTACACTCTGAAATAACATTAGGTCACACATGATCCCCTCCAAAACAAACGATGTCCCGACATAGTGGAATCTTGGTGAACTTCAATCTTTAGATAGTCCAAGGTATTTTCAGGAAGTCAGTCTTTTGAGACACTGTACAGGCACACTCAGGAACATGGTATGCATCTTCCACTTCACACCACATTCCAAAAAGAAGATATCACTGGCCAGGCAATATCTGAAATAATACTCTGCTTATTCTGCAGGCTATATGTCTCAGACTAAAAAGTGTGAACCTACGTTTACCACTTCACTAATTACTCCACTCCTGCATGGGATTTTGGTCTTAGCTCTACAGATCCACTCTAATCCTAAACTATAAATAATAATCAGTTCTAACTAACTTAAACAGTTTTGTGTTTAACTGAATATAACACAATGAACAATGTTTTTTTCTATTAGCAAAAAAAAAAAAAATATTACTTTGGTCTAGAAACAAAACTAGGTTGACCTAGTCTGTGATATGTGAGTGTCTGATTTCTTTGTCTGAAAGGATATAGCCTTGCAGTAGATGACTGGTGTACAGGGTGGCCCTCTTCTTCATCAGATGATTCCGCTGCTTCAGCTCCCCTTTCATCTGCTTCATCTGAGGATGCTGCTGCCCCCGCTTCATTGTCACCAGCTCCATCAGACAAGGACTCCTGCTCAGCCGCTGCTTCCATTGCGGTCCTGCATGGGTCTTGATCTTCGTCAGCAGATTCTAGTTCAATCTCCTCTTCTCTTACTCTTGGTTGATGTTCAGCCTGTTCAGCCGGCTGTGCCCGATGTGTAATGATGGCTCTCCAGGTGCTCTCTTCTCCTGAATCACTGTGAGCGTCTCTTCTCTTTCCAGCTTCCTTTCTCCTTTTGACTTTGTTTTACTTCCTATTTTCTGTCTGTCCCGTCTTATCAGGTTCTTTCTCAAGAGGTAAGATGTCACATGGCAATAACAAATTCCTATGCAGCACTCTTGTCTTCCCTGAGCCTTTTTCAGGATGCACTGCATAGACAGGACTGTCTTTGTGCTTTCTCTCTGCAACCACATAGACATCTTCTTCCCAGTAGGACCTAAGCTTTCCAAGCCCACCTCTGTGTCTGAAGTTCTGTACCAGCACTCTACATCCTAGCTGCAGTTCTGCTCCATGACTCTTTTTGTCATATGTTACTTTTTCCTTTTTTTGTTCTTTCTGCTCAGCCTCTGTTGCCAACTTGTAGCCCTCTTGTATTCGTTTTCTCCACTTTCGTGGATATTCACTGTGGGAAGTTCTCTGATCACCAGGAGTCAGCCCGAACATGTCTACAGGTAATCTAGGATTTCTACCGAATAGGAGATAGTACGGAGCATAGTCTGTTGCTTCACTTTGCGTACAATTGTAGGCATGGAGAACTTTGGCTAATGAGCTCTTCCAATCTGACTTGGCTTGTTCTGTTAAGTTTCGCAGCATGGACAGGAGCATCCTGTTAAATCTTTCCGCTTGACCATTTCCTGCTGCATGATATGGTGTCATGCGAGAACCTTGTACTCCACTGTACTTTTCTAGCTCAGTGAAGAGTTTGTTGTCAAACTCTTTGCCTTGGTTGTGGTGCAATTTCGTTGGAAATCCAAACTTTAGAGCAAAATCTCCAAAGGTCTTTTCAACAGCTGTTTTTGCTGATTTCTTCGAGCATGCATACGCCTGGGCGAAACGAGTAAAATGATCAATGACCACTAAGATACACTTGTAACCTTGTTTGCATCTCTCCAAGTGTAAGTAGTTGATCAACACCGTCTCAAACGGGTATGTAGTGACGATGTTGACAAGCGGAGCTCTTGTCGACTTGTTTGGTACTTTCCGTTTTAGGCAGCTGCAGACCTTTGTCACATAGTGATCTATGTCTCTTTTCATAAAAGGCCAGTAGAACCTGTCACGGATTAATCCAAGTGTTCTTTTTACCCCCAAGTGTCCCATCTCTTCATGTTATTCTGTGAGAACAACCTGATGGAATTCTGTCGGTAGCACTAGTTGAACTTTCGTAGCTGATTTTCTGTACAGGATGCCTTCTTTATCAACAAACAACTTTTTCTTTTCCTGTGTTAACACAGAGATGTCATCCTGCCAGTTTCTCTTGCTAAAATGTGGCCACTGTCCTTTCATAACATAGTTTTTTAATTTGCCAATGTTACGGTCCCAATGGGCAGACAAGCCTCAGTCTAGGGTGAAGACACAAAAGTGGACCATAACACATGGAACTGGACAACAAGAGGATGAGGAACACAGTTTTATTTAAGAACTGAACTGTGTCCTGAAAAGAAAGAACAAAAAGGAGTGATTAGTTTGCTGGTCCCAAACAAAAATATCAAAACAAAGGGAAATGGAGTCTTGGCCAAACAACATAAATCAGGGAGTCTGCTTACCCAGCCACCTTGACCGTTGGAGTCAGCAGCTCCCTGTTAAGGCTGCCTAACAGAAATCTACCTATACAAAAGAAACAAAGCAAGCCCGCAAATAAAGACTGCCAAGGCCCATCCCCAAAACTAACATAAAAAAACCCGGCAGTGTAAGACTGCCGAGGAAACAAAGAAGAAAAAAAGAACCAAACAAACCAGCACCACTTTAACATAAAGACCTCCTCTCTTGCTGCCCAGTCTGCTGCTCTGCTGCTCTGCTCCCTGCCTTGCCTGCCTTTGGTGTGGCCTCCTCTGTCTTAAATAGACACCAGGTGGCATTCAAGATGATTTGTCTCCACCTGCCAGATGATCAGAACGGGGCAGGCAAAGGATGCAGCACGTCAGCCATAACAGCCAATCACTGGGTTTTTCTCTTGTGCTCTTTTGATGGTTTCTAGTGGAATTTCTGTCACTGATCTCAAGGTTTTCTCAGACTCTCCATCAGTACATGCTGTGCTGATTGTTGCTGAACACAGCCATGGATCCCACTCTTCTGATTTTATTTGTACAGCCCGTGTAATTGATATTATTATCTCTGGTTACATTTTTTGTGAGCAGGTGAGCATGTACTTTTCCATGTGCAGGGGCATCCTTGAGAGGCCATCAGTATCTCCATTAACTTTTCTGTGTTAATGGTGTAGTTTTTTTCCTTGTATCTACACATTGTACGCAGTGTTGAGATGAGACTTTTTTTTGTCACCAAATGACCCCTCTCCCCCCAATATTGTTAACCCGCTACACCCCCCACTTAGAAAGGTGCGGTGATCACTGCTGCACCTGAGTCAACTTTGAACTGTATTTGTGTTCCTCTTGTTGTATGTCTGATCTTGTTCTGGTTGTACTGGAACAAAATTTCATTGTCAGTGAAAGCTGTGCATACGACAAATAAAATCTCTTGAATCTTGAATCTCTTGAAGTTGTTTAGAATGTCCTGCACCTGAGGAATGGGATGATGGTCAGGTATCAGCTTCTGGTTCAGCTCACAATAGTCCATGCACAGACGGAAGCCTCCGTCCTTTTTATGAACACAGACAATGGGTGATGAATAGGGATCTAGATTTCTGGATCCATCCTCTATTCCAGAGGTCCCCAACCACCGGGCCGCGGACCGGTACCGGGCCGCAGACCAATTGCCACTGGGCCGCGGAAGAATT
>NC_050525.1:1456453-1462290 GCF_002922805.2 Oryzias melastigma | reverse complement strand
GATTATACTGAGCGCTTAAAGCAGTCCAGCGGCGCGTCAAACGAGAAAAGCTGCATGTGGAACCTTTGTTCGCTAATGGATGGGATTATTGCAGCAACAGAAGAACAGACGGAAAACAACTGCGGTCCAGTGAGCCGCTGTTCTCTCAGCCGCGGTCAAGCCAGCCGCGCTACAAAAAAGTCATGCGCCCGTATTACACGGTTTACGGCAGAGCATGGAACTCGGTGGAAGAGCTTTCTGTTGGAGCATTAGAACGTCAGATGTGCTCGGAGTAAAATAAAAAAGAGAAATAAAATTCTATTTAAAAAAAGCTACGTATTCTATCAGTGCATATTTGCACTAATAATCTGTTATTTATTATGTCCTTTCTAAAAAGAAATGTTTAGAGTTTTCAATAATAAAGTTAAATAAAGTCATTTAAAAAATAAATGAGTCCATAATTCCAGGCTTTACACAGAAAATGCTTGTTCTACTGGTCACCCTCTATCACCTCTAGAAGACTTTTGTACTTTTATTGTATATTTTTTGAAAAAATAGTAGTCAAACTTTGAATTTTTGACGAGAAATAAGCCAAAATAGCCATTTTTGAATTTGCCAAAAACGACTTTGATCCATAATTCCAGGGCTTGGACACTATATGCTTGTTGTACAGGTCACCCTCAATTACCTTACAAAGACTTATGTACTTTTACTGAACACCCCCCCCGACCGGGCCGCGGAATAACTTCACACTGGCTGCCCCAAAAAGGTTGGGGGCCACTGCTCTATTCAATAGGTCCTCCGAATACTCTTTCACCTCTTTTTGAAGTGGCTTGGGTATTGAAATGTATGTGCGTCTCACTGGTGTTTTGTCCTTCAGCCTGATCTTTATCTGCAAGGAGGGTATACATCCTACGTCATTGTCATCTTTGGAGAATGCATTACACTCTTCTCGAAGCATTAGTTTTACTTTGTCCTGCTGGTCTGAGGTCAAGTGGTCAACTGTAACCGGAGGGTCCCACGAGACACGTTTGTCTACCTTTGGTTGTCTCTGCTCATTTGCTGCACCTTCAGGAATGTCCGTATCACCCTCTTTCTCTTTGCTGGTTGTTTTTATGGTCTTTACACTTAAGCAGACTGGTCTCACAGCAACTGGGTAAACTGCTTTCACTTGCTGCAACTGTCCTAGCACTGTGCGGGGCATGAGCCTAATGTCACAATTACTGTTGTTAGCTACAGGAATTGTCATTTTAAAATGATTTCCTCTCTGCAAAATAACAACGGTCTCATTTATGCTCAGACCCTCAGGTCAACTACAAGTGTTCTCTGGTTCAAAAAGCACTTCCAGTTTTGAGGGAAGTGGACCTGTCCTCACACCACTCTTAATCTCTCTGGTCTGACCTGCGGGAATACTGGTTTTTAAACTTCCAACCTTCACCACACCCTCTCTGTCATTTTTATCATAATTTTTCACAATGTGAATTGACATTGTTGCCTGTTTGCAGGTAGTTGAGAATGCTTCGCCAACGACCCTGGTTGTCACTTCTAGTTGTTGCTCCATTCCATTCTTAATCAGCAGCTCAATCACATTGTAGCCTATAATTGGAGGTTCAGCAACTCCGGGCTCACTTGATACTAGAACCCGAACAAATAACTCTATTTATGGTTGGGTCTCAGCTTTTAGCCTGAACTTTGTGGAAGAAAAGTCTTTCTCCAGCTTTCATTTATGATGGTGACTTGGGAGCCTGTATCCCACAAAGCCTGCATTAGCACACCTTCAAAAAAGCACTCCACCATGCACTTTCTTCCAACCAGAGCCTTCAGCTTTGCCTGATTTCTTAAAGACAAATGGCTGGCATTGGTGGTACCTACAGTTTTTTCCTGTTTTCATTCCTTAGCTAACTGTGCTTCTAGCTGTCTAATTCAATCAAAAAGTAACTCCTACCTTATTGTCAACTTCCGGTTGGTTTTGGGAAACAGCGGCCTGAACATTTACTTTTAGCCTATATTGTTTCCCGGCAGTTCCTCTGCAGCCTCTAGAGAAATGCCCTGACTGCCCACATTTAAAGCCGTGTTCACAGTGGTCAGCAATGCCTAGTTCTCTGCACACTCGACATCCTCTCCTTGCCCCCGTTCTTAATCTTTGTACTGGTTGAGGGTTAGCGAGACTTCTCTTAATTTCTGCCATTTCTTCTCTGAGCAACCTAACTGTTTCAACAAGCTCCGCCTCGCCAGCACTGGTCACAGCAGCAGGTCTACAGCTTTTAGGTTTCACCACCTCAGCTGTCTGTTCATGAAGTTTTACTTTTGCCTCTGATGCAACTAGGCTCTGCTGACTAGTCAGAGATTCAGACAGTATTTCACTTACTTTGTTCTTCTGTAGTTTGTTTTATTTTATTTTATTTATTATTATTTTTCTTTGTTGTTGGACCACACGGAAAAAAAGAAGGGGAGGGGGTGGCAACAGAGGAAAGCAATGTCATAAACAACCAGGACTAAGTAACAAACTAGAATGGGCGGGGCCTGTCTACACACACACTCTATAGTTACACACACACCTGTTGGCCAAAGTAGTCTCCACATTTAAATTAAACACAATGTACTCAATTCAACTGTAACAGCAGCTCACACACTCCATCATACAAACCCATTCAGATAAAGACTTTCATTCTATCACACAAACGGTTAGTGCTAAGGTGAGCTGACACCTATGCTCAGGTGAGTGTTGATGTTTCGCTGAGGTGGATGGTGATGGAATGTACTCAGGGGGAGAGCCCCCGGCCATCCCCACGCCAAGACCCCCCGCTGGGGCAGCAGCTGCAGCCAGGACCCCCCCCAACACCCGCCATGGAGCCGCGGAGAGAAACCGCCTGCCGGGCAATCTTGCCAAGCACCCAGACCAGGGCACATGGGGCCATCGCAGATGCCCCCAACACCCAATAGCTGGAAGTAACAGGAACACAGAGAGTACAGACCCCAGCCCAGCCAGAGGAGCAGCCCCCCCACCCCCCAGGAGGGCCAGCACGGGACCCCACCCCTGGAAAGCCCCCAACCCCCGAAGAGCAGCCAACCACGACCCAGCGGGGCCGAGCATCCCCCCGCCCCACTCCAGGTACGAGCCCTCCCCACACTCCAGACAACCCCCACTGCGAGAGGGGCAGAGCAGAGGGGCACCCAAGAGAAACGGAGGCTCCAAGGAGTGATGTAAACAAGGCCCAACCAGGCACACCCACTGATGGAGTTTTGGAGAGGACTAGTTCTCGAGAGCAAGGTCCGGATTCTGCACCACCGAGACCTGGACACCCCCAGGCTCCGATGTAGTTTGATCCCCTGCTAGATCTTAATTCTTGGGATCAAACTCCCGACGTGGGGAGGAGACCGCCGGGCCCAGGAGACCGGCACCCAAGAGACTAGACCACCAGGCCGAGGTCCCCCCCCGCCCCTCAGGCTCCAGGAGGCCCCGGCCACCACCCGACAGCCCCAGCAGACAGTCAAAGCGCAGCGAAAACTCAAGCACCCCCCCAAATCATGGAGTCAGCTATGAGAGACCAGAGAGACTGAATTCTTTCCAAGTTACTCGAACTTTTAGCTGATGCTTTTTTCCAAACAGATATTATCAAAGAGCAGATTCCTGTACTGATCAACTTGATGTTTTTCTTGCTTTTCCAATTTAACAAAATAGTTTTAGATTATAGATACTAATCCTCCTTCTATATCGATGGCACTCATGTCACCAAGAACACAAAGTGACGATGAAGCTGTGATAGGAACATTAAGCCAGACTGATAGATCAGCAAAAGACCTGTTGCCAGAGAGCCTGGACAGCTGTGCAGAACAGTGTTCATTTTGTTGACGAAAAATGTTCGTTTTCGTCTTTGTCAACGACATTATTCATCGAACGAAACGAAAACGAAACAAAAACTCCCGCCCAGACACAAGAACTTTAACTAAATTGATAGACTTTTTCATCAACGAATAAAAACGAAACTAAAATGCTCTTTGAGGACGACATCCAATCATAATGACTGCTGGTGGAGGAGGGCGGGAGCAAATGCAGAGCGATCCAATCAGAACACAGAGCCCTGGAGCCCGCCTGGGAAGATGGTAATTCAATGAATTGTGTCTGTGATATAGATAAAAAATGTCTACTTGAGGTAGAAAAAGGAAAGTACATCTATGAACACATTTTACATTTAACACGACCCTGAACAAGATGTTGTGTAGGTTGTGTGGAGCGACCATCACAGGCAAAAACACAAGAAAACCTGAGGCGACGTTTGCAGACAATCCAGCCTGAAATGCACAGAAAGGTAAACATACAAACACGATTATTTCCAGTGTATTGGGCTGAATCAGAATTCTCCCCGACCCTTCCAACTGTTGTTGCATTTTAAAGAGTAGGATTATCTGACATGGTTGTTTTAAGGGGTTACCCTGCCAAACTAACTAGCGCTTTTCTTCACGCGGGTGAAGCTCTGAAGCACAGAGGTTTACATTTAAATGTAAGATTGGCTTTATTGTTTTAGCATGGCGTCTGTAAAGTTATACAGTGGTGGACAAAAGTGTTGGTATCCCTCAGTTAAAGAAGGACAGACCCACAATTCTCACTGAAATCACTCAAAACTTACAAAAGTAACAACAAATAAAAATGTATTGAAAATTAAACAATCAAAATCAGCCATCACTTTTGAATTTTTGATTAACATAATTATATAAAAAAAAAAAACTAATGAAACAGGCCTGGACAAATATTATGGTACCCATAACTCAATATTTAGTTAAACAACCTTTTGAGGCAATCACTGCAATTAAACGATTTCTGTCTTTGTCAATGAGCGTTCTGCAGCTTTCAACAGGTATTTTGGCCCACTCCTCATGAGAAAAACTGCTCCAGTTGTCTCAGGTTTAAAGGGTGTCTTCTCCAAATGAGATGTTTCAGCTCCTTCCACAGATGTTCACTGGGATTCAGATCTGGGCTTGTGGAAGGCTACTTTAGAACAGTCCAACGCTTTGAATATAGAGCTGATGTGCCGTACCAAAAAGCTCCAGTTTGGTTTCATTTGTCCAAAGGACATTCTCCCAGAAGCTTTGCGGCTTGGTAACATGCATTTTTGCAAATTCCAGTCTGGCTTTTTTATGATTTCTTTTCAGCAGTGGTGTCCTCCTTGAAGTCCACTTTGGCTCAAACAACGACGAATGGTGCGATCTGACACTGATGTATCTTGGCCTTGGAGTTCACCTTTAATTTATTTGGAGGTTGTTCTGGGCTCTTTGGATACAATTCGAACGATCCATCTCTTCAATTTGTCATCAATTTTCATCTTGCGGCCACGTCCAGGGAGGTTGGCTACTGTCCCGTGGGTCTTGAACCTCTGAATAATATGAGCCACTGTTGTCACAGGAACTTCAAGCTGTTTAGAGATGGTCTTATAGCCTTTACCTTTAAGATGTTTGTCTATAGTTTTTTGTCAGATGTCCTGGGACAATTCTCTCCTTCACTTTCTGTTGTCCATGTTCAGTGTGGTACACACTTTTTCACCAAACAGAGTGACTACTTGTCTCCCTTTACATAGGCAGACGACTCATTATGAGTTTGGAAACACCTGTGATGCCAATTAAAGGACACACCTGAGTTAATCATGTAACTCTGGTTAAATAGTTTTCAATCTTTCTTTATTTCTGTTTCCTTTCATGAAGCAGCAGGAACATCGAAAACACAAAATCTAATACAGAATACAGCACAGTCCTACAACTTCATGAATGAAAGGGAGCATATGGAAAAATGATGTTCTTATTTTGTGCCTGCCCCTGCTAAATCAAAATACTCGTATATATAAACAAATATACATAGTTCAGAT
>NC_050525.1:1452872-1456004 GCF_002922805.2 Oryzias melastigma | reverse complement strand
TCAGTTATTATTCTTACATAGTCTCAAAGAGGTCTATAAAAGGTCGCCACATTCTATAAAACTCTTCTTGTTTTTTTTTTTAGTATGAATCTGATTTTTTCTAGTTGTAGATGTTTCATAATGTCTCTCATTAGTACGGAAAGTGTGGGGGGCCTTTTTTGTTTCCAGTTTAACAAAATTAATATTCGTGCCAGGAGTGTTATAAACCTTATAGCTGTGTTTTGGGAGTTTGATAGATCTCTGTCATTTGGTACTACTCCAAACAAAGCAGTTAGTGGGTCTGGTTTTAATGGTTTTTTAAAAATATTTGATAACATTTGAAAAAGATCTTTCCAATATTTCCCAATACGAGGACAATTCCAAAACATATGGGCTAATTGTCACAGAACAGGCAGACAGCTGGTTCCACGTGCAGCAGGTTTATTATAGGAGCTAAAACTCCACAAAGCTAAAGCAGGGTCAGACAGGCAGAGGTCATACACGGGCGTGGGATCATCCGAGGAGAAAGAGAGAGTAGTCAGAGTCCAGGCGTGGTTCAGGGCAGGCGGCAGGCAATCAGAGGGTCAGAGACAGAAGATCAGGTATAAACGCTCAATACTGCTGGCAGGGTGGCACAAACAAATACTTCGCAGTGAGTGTGGCTCTGTGTGCTGCTTATGAAGAAGGTGGGTGATTGTCTGATGCGAGACAGCTGAGCAGGAACCAGGAACTGTGGACTGGGGCTTCTGGGAGATGAAGTGCAGATGAGGCTCAGGAGAGTTTTAGAATTCAGGTGATGGCTCCCTCTGGTGGTCTGAGGGAAAAACAGACTGATTCATGACACTAATGAAGCCTGTTGCTGGTTACATCGGTCACAGGAGGGGCACACTGAGGGGAACATTCTTGACAGTTTCAACTTGGATAAATGTAATCTGTGTAGTACTTTAAACTGTAAGAGTCCATGGCGAATACATACAGATGAAGAGTGTACATTTTCTTGTGCTTTTGTCCATTGATTATCTGTGATTCTCACTTCCAAGTCCTTCTGCCAGGCGTCCCTAAAATGTTCTAATGTGGTGTTACAGTCCAGTTGTGACAACATGTTATGAATTCTTGTTATCAGGCCTTTTTTAAATGGATCAAACAGGAACAGTCTATCCAATGCAGAGTCTGGAGGCCGACCGGGAAAGGACGGGAATGTACTTTTTATGAAACTCCTGATCTGCAAGTATTTGAAAAAGTCAATGCTGTGCAAATTGAATTTTTGTTGTAATTGCTGGAACGTGGGGAAAATATTATCAATGAACAAGTCTTTTACTAAGTGTAGGCCTTTATGGTTCCATTGGAGAAAAGATATATTCAAAAGTGAGGGTGTGAAAGCCTGATTATTTGTCAATGGAGCTTGTATGGAAGCATCATTCAAGCCATAATGTTTTCTAATTTGGGTCCAGATTTTAATTGAGTGGGACACAACAGGGTTCTTGATATTACATTTCGGTATAGGAAGAGCAGAGTAAACAAACGCCCTTAATGAGGAAGGATTGCAACTTTCACTTTCCATCCCTGTCCAGTCGGTCCCACAGGTGCTCAACCAAAATTAAATGGAGCGGATGTTACATGACCAGTAATAGCGACGAAAGCATGGTAACCCCATTCCTCCTTGACTCGTTGGTCTTTGTAAAAAAGCTTTCTTGATTTTTGGAGTTTTTTTGTTCCATATAAAATGGGAAATTAATGAATCTAATTTATTAAAAAATGATTTAGTGATTAAAATAGGAATGCATGGCTTCCGGTGACGTCATGACAATGGACGCAGCTTGATTTCGACGCNATCTACCGCTCTAAAGAAGCAGGAGCCCTTCTGAAGTATGAACAACTCTTTTCTGAATTTCTATCAATTATCCAATAGACTATAAATCTGTAATCACTTCTTTCTTCCTCTCCAGGAAAATCCTTGAACCTGGTTCTTCCAGACCTTGGACTGAACTCCTCCAAGAGACGATCGGCACCAATAAGATCGACGCCAGTTCACTCATGAAATACTTCGACCCGGTTATTAGATGGCTGGAAAAGCAGAATGTGAACGAGACGTTGGGGTGGCCGGACTTCATGTGGCTCCCACCTGTACCTGAAGACTACCCAGAAAACATAGGGGATTAACCTTTGACATTAAGGAATACTGAGTGATAGGGTGAGGGTTGTGTGTACTAAAGTAGTCCTCATACTTATATTTTTGTCTAGTTTGTGACTAAATGTGGTATTCGTTTGCATTTATTGGGTGTGAGGGGGAAAACGGTGTTGCACGTTAGCCTTACTTGTCCTTTACGGCTCGTCTGCCAGATATGGAAACCAGCTGGAATAATCCAAACCAGCATTTGAGTATTTCTTAGGTCTTCTAATGCTTTTTTGGGGTTTATCAGACCTTTGGTGATGAGGAAACTGGTTTGTTGAAAGGAAGAATCGAGCATTTAACATAAAAACTTACCGTCAGTCCTCCAAACAGAACGAGACGTTGGGGTGGCCGGACTTCATGTGGCTCCCACCTGTACCTGAAGACTACCCAGAAAACATAGGGGATTAACCTTTGACATGTTTGATGTCAGAAACAGTCTGACCCACATAGTTAGGGTTACATTATGTGAGGGTTCAAAAATCTGTGTGCTAAAGAACTGTGTCCATTTCTGTGACATTGTCGGGTAAGGTGACTTATTGTGTCACAAAGGGATATAAAGGCGGCTTGCCTTTGGATAAATGGATCAGAACCATAGGAGCATTTGCTTGCTGGATGGGATGCTGCATTTTTACCTTCCTCTGCCGGCCATCTTTTTGTTCTTTTTCTTTTTTTTGTTCTATCCGTCTTGGGGTAACAAGACGACAGGTATAGTGGAGCCTGGTGAGAAATTGAGCATTTTAAAAAAATCCTTGTTGTGACACACAATAAATGAGAGATCTGGTTTTAATGGTACAAGAAGAATAAATTTGATCTACTTCTGGGGTCCCCAAACCTTTTAGTGTGAGGGCCATATAATTTTTTTTTTTTTACTTCTCTGATGTGGATCAGTTTGTAGGCTAACAGAAAAAGTGGAACAATCACAGCGTGGGCATAAACGTAAACATTTATGGTTTTCCAAAAAGACACACATAACCAAATAT
>NC_050525.1:1448327-1449940 GCF_002922805.2 Oryzias melastigma | reverse complement strand
TTAGTTAAAAGCATTACCCTGTTGCTAAAATAGAAGCTAAACTCTAAATTTGTCAAAAAACCCCAGTAGACAACAGACTAGCAAAAAACGTTAGCATGTTGCTAAAATAGAAGTTAAACTCTAAATTTGGCTAAAAACCCCAGTAGACAACAAACTAGAAAAAAAAATGTTAGCATGTTGCTAAAATAGAAGCTAAACTCTAAATTTGGCTAAAAACCCCAGTAGACAACA
The DNA here is from genome assembly GCF_002922805.2 of Oryzias melastigma. Classification (NCBI taxonomy): domain Eukaryota; kingdom Metazoa; phylum Chordata; class Actinopteri; order Beloniformes; family Adrianichthyidae; genus Oryzias; species Oryzias melastigma. The sequence continues at coordinate 1,449,709 of NC_050525.1, read as the reverse complement.
AACTAGAAAAAAAAATGTTAGCATGTTGCTGAAATTGAAGCTAAACTCTAAATTTGGCTAAAACTCCAGTAGACAACAAACTAGCAAAAAACGTTAGCATGTTGCTAAAATAGAAGCTAAACTCTAAATTTGGCTAAAAACCCCAGTAGACAACAAACTAGGAAAAATGTAAGCATGTTGCTAAAATAGAAGCTAAACTCTAAATTTGGCTAAAACTCCAGTAGACAACAAACTAGAAAAAAAATGTTAGCATGTTGCTAAAATAGAAGCTAAACTCTAAATTTGGCTAAAAACTCCAGTAGACAACAAACTAGGAAAAATGTTAGCATGTTGCTAAAATAGAAGCTAAACTCTAAATTTGGCTAAAACTCCAGTAGACAACAAACTAGCAAAAAACGTTAGCATGTTGCTAAAATAGAAGCTAAAGTCTAAATTTGGCTAAAAACCCCAGTAGACAACAAACTAGCAAAAAATGTTAGCATGTTGCTAAAATAGAAGATAAACTCTAAGTTTTTTGAAAATTATTTTATTTTTCTTCAGCCAGAGAGCCACCATGGGGAGATAAAAGAGCCACATGTTGAAATATTTAAGTATACTTTCAAACTCATACTTAAAGTATGCTTATTTTTGTTGAGGGTTGTGATGATTTAAGTGCCAACGATGTTTGATTTAATTCCTGAGTCTGTAACTTTCAGGTGTTCTGGTACTTACTGTGATGACACCGCCATGCTCCCATCATCAGGACTGGACGTCTTGTGTGTAGCTCACTTGGCAGTCAGCCGCTGCTGGATGCTGACTTCATGCAGCAGAGAGCTGAATCGACAGCTGCAACGACAACATTTACTCCGGTCTTTGTTGACTGGGTGGTAACTGGTAAAACAGGACGGTTTAAAAAGGGGTCCGTGCTGCAGAGGCTAACTCATTCACACACCTGCTAGCTATGGCTGCTGCTGCCTGGTGGATGCTCCTGCTGCCAGTTCTGAGGCTCTCTGGAGCTCTTCCTGCTCACTGGCTGCCAGGAGAATATGCAAACAGCAGCTCTGATGCTCTGAGGTTCCTCAGTGACTACAACAGCACAGCTGAGGAGGTTTTCTCCTTCGCTGTGTCTGCTAGCTGGAACTTCAACACCAACTTAACAGACCACAACTCCAAACTTCAGGTGAGAAGACTTTGCTGAAGATATTTAGTCGGAGTTTTTGTAGATTTCTGCCATAAATAAGTTCAATTTTGAGCTTTCAAAGCAGTAAATCCCATTGATCCAGAAACCTGCTTGCTACTATTTTGGTTATTGTTACAACTGAAACCCACCTGCTGTGTAGAGTCAGTTTTAAACGTTTTTTAGTACTTTTATGCATAAATTAAATAATTACCCCAAAAGGATT
>NC_050525.1:1444818-1447364 GCF_002922805.2 Oryzias melastigma | reverse complement strand
CTGACAATGTTTATTCGGCCTGCCAATGAAATTGGTAGGCTAATCCACCTATCTATATTCTTTTTCGTTTCATCATAGAATAGTTGTGTTTAAATAAACCCCAGTATTCCTGGGTAATATTTATACCAAGGTATTTAAATTGAGTAGAGATTGCAAATGGAAATTTGTTAAAACTACTAAGATGTTCTTTGGCTTTAGAATTAATTGGGAATAAAATACTTTTAGATAAATGTAGTTTATAACCTGATATTTCTCCAAAATTTTCCAGAATTTTCGTAATAATGGGAATTGATTTTACAGGGTCAGAAATGACCAATAGAAGATCATCTGCATATAGAGATACTTTGTGTTCTGTGTTTCCTCTACTGATCCCAACATATTCTTTTGATGAGCGTAGTAAAATAGCTAAAGGCTCAATGGCCAGCGCAAAGAGCAGAGGCGAGAGCGGGCACCCCTGTCTTGTCGAGTGGTTTAAGGCAAAATATTCAGAGTGAATATTGTTTGTTTGTACTGAAGCTGTAGGTTGGGCATATAGAAGTTTAACTAGAGAAATAAATTTAGGGCCAAATCCAAACTTTGACAGGGTCGAAAAAAGGTAATCCCACTCGACCCTGTCAAATGCCTTCTCTGCATCTAAGGACAGTAGTATTTCTGAATTTAAGTTACATTTATCTTGTGTATGGATGATATTTAGAAGTCTTCTTATGTTAAAAAACAGATGTCTATCTTTGATGAACCCTGTTTGGTCCTGGGATATTATTGTTGGTAAAACTCTTTCAAACCGTGTGGCTAAAATTTTTGCCAAAATCTTATTATCTATGTTGATTAAACTTATTGGCCTATATGATGCTGGGTTCAACAGATCTTTTTCAGGTTTATAAATTAGAGAGATGTTTACTTGATAAAAAGTTGGGGGTAATCTTTCTTTCTCCAATGCCTCGTTATACACCTCTAGAAGTACTGGTGAGATTAGATCTTTGAAGGCTTTGTAGAATTCGGAGGTGTAGCCATCTGGGCCAGGAGCTTTAGAGCTTTGCATATTATTTATTGCTTGTTCTATTTCTTGTTTAGTTATTGGTTTTTCAAGTTGTTCTATATATTCAGATTTAATTGTGGGTGTCATAATTTTCTTTAAAAATGCTTCAATAAGGGAAGGATTATTATGAGATTCTGAGGTATATAATTTTGTATAAAATTGTTTGAATGTGTAGTTTATCTCTTTTAGATGTTTTGTAACTATACCTGTTTCAGAACGTATTTCGGTGATTAATCTTGATGCAGCTTGTTTTTTTATTTGCTGTGCTAATACTCGACTTATTCTTTCTCCCTGTTCATAATATTTATGTCTTGTTTTAGTAAGGAGTTTGACTGTTTCTGTGGTGTTACTCAGTTCTAGCTCTGTCTGTAAAGAAATGTTCTTCCTATGCAAGGCTGCAGATGGCTTGGATCAGTGTTGTCTATCTATTTCTTGTAGTTCCAATTTTAACTGATTTTCTCTTTCTCTATGCTGTTTATTTATTAGACTTTTCCACGAAATCACTTGTCCCCTTATATATGCTTTTAATGCTTCCCACAAAAGGGATCTTTTTGTCTCTGGAGTGTTATTAAAAGACAAATAATATTTTATTTGGTTTCTAATTTCTTTTAATCCTTGTTCATTTGATAATAAGCTGTTGTCAAATCTCCATATCCTTGTTGTTTGTTTGTATCCAAGTGATAATTGTAAATGTACAGGGCTATGGTCTGAGATCATTATGGGTTCATAATCACAGCTTTTTATTAATGTCAGTAGATTGCAATCTATTAAAAAGAAGTCTATTCTGGTGTATGTTTGGTGAACTGGGGAGTAAAAAGAGTATTGTGGCTTGTTAGGATTTTGCTTTCTCCATGGGTCTATTATTTTATATTTTTTCATAAATTTCTGAATAGTCTTTGCTGATTTTGATAAATTTGATGGTTTACGTGATGATCTGTCCAGGTCTGTATTTAAAACAAAGTTAAAATCCCCCCCGATAATCAACTGGTGTGTGTCCATGTCTGGTAATTTTGCAGTTAAGGATGTTATGAAATGTTCGTCATCAACATTGGGTGCATAAATGTTTACTAAAGTTATCAAGTGGTCGTAAAGTTTGCCTGTTACAATAATGAATCGACCCTGTGGATCTGGTATTATTTTGGTTGTTATAAATGGTACGTTTTTCTTAATTAATATTGCTGTGCCTCTGCTCTTTGCGTTAAAGCCGGAGTGATATATTTGATCTATCCATTTGCATCTCAATCTATTGTGGTCTTGTACTTTTAAGTGAGTCTCCTGTAAAAATATTATATCAGCATTAGCCTTTTTTAAATAAGCTAGAATATTGTTTCGTTTTGCTGGCCCGTTAAGTCCTTTACAGTTCCATGTTGTAAATTTTACTAGATTTGACTCCATTTAAGTAGAGAAGGTATTGTGAATCATTTGATGTTACTGATTGTTTGTATAATCCTTTACTGAGCTTTGTAGTCCTCTTACCTACATCACTTTCTTGAACAAACAATAAGAACGT
>NC_050525.1:1442216-1443952 GCF_002922805.2 Oryzias melastigma | reverse complement strand
AGAAAAAAAAAAAAAAAGAAGAAATGTGTTCCTTTAAATTATCGTTCTCTGTCAGTAGCATGATCAGGACCCGGGATCCGGGTCTTGACGAATTTCTCAGCTTCCTGTGGATCCGTGAACGAGTATTTGGTGTTGTTTACCGTTATCAGCAGTTTCGCTGGATAGAACAGGCTGAATGGGATTCCTGCGTTCCGCAGTTTCACTTTTACCGGATTGAAAGATGCTCTTAGCCTGCTGACTTCGGGGCTCATGTCAGGGAAGATGTGCACGGGCGATCCTTTGTACGAGAGGCGGCCTTTATTCCTGGAGAGTTGGCGAATCTTTTCCCTGTCGGTGAAGTAGTGCAGGCGGACGATCATCGCTCTGGGGCGCTCTCCAGCACGTGGCTTCGGGGCGAGGGTCCTGTGGGCTCTGTCTATCACAACAGGTGTATCAAAGTTATCCTCGCCGAGAACTTCGGAGAAAAACTCCGCAATGAAGCGACTGGGGTTTCCTCCCTCCGCCTCCTCTTTGATTCCAACCACACGTAAGTTTTGTCGGCGATTTCTATTTTCCAGATCTAATTGTTTTTCGTGGAGCGTTTGATAGTCTTTCTGCAATGTTTGATAAGCTTTCTCCATGTCTATTATTTTGTCTGAAGTGTCGCTGAGAGCTCGCTCCATTTCTTTCTGCGTGGCCACGGTAGCTGGTATCATGCAATGCTATCATTTTATGTGAGAGTTCGTTACGAAGCTTGTTGTTGTCAGCTTTGGCTTCTTCTCGCAGTGAAGAAATGTCTCTGCGTATGTTCTTGTGCATATTTTCTATCTGTGTTTTTATGTCGTACATCATAACTTCCCGGTATGCCTGTAGTTCGCTCCGAAGCGTCCGCACAGTGAGCGGCGTGTCTTCGCCCCCCATGTTACTTTGCTTTTCTTCGGCGCTTGGTGAAATGGAGGTTGTCGGCAAAGTTTTCTGGGTTTATTTTCGGCTGCTCTTCATACCCAGTTCTTTGTTAGAGAGGTTTGAATATTAATTTAAGCTTCAATATCAATGTGAATTTGACCCAGGAGGATTGTTATCTTGAAATTTCTGAGGAGCTGCCTTTTGTCGTTGTTCACTCCATTCGGCCGGAAGCGGAAGTCAGTGCTCTGTTTTTAACTTTAAACATTCCTAACAGAGTCTGTTGTTCTATTAAGTCTTCAAATTTTAAAAGATCAGACTTGATAAATAATACATGTGTGCTTTCCCTATACCCAACTTTGTTTATTATTCTAATGATTCTTTTCTGCAATAAACATAATGGCATTAAATTAGTTTTATATGTATTACCCCACACCTCTACACAATAAGTTAAATAAGGCAGAATAAGTGAACAATATAACATTCTCAGTGTCCTACAAGATAAAAGAAACTTTACATTCTTCAAAACACTTTAGCTTTAACATATGATATATGAGGTTTCCGCATCAGATTTTCATCAACTACTACCCCAAGGAATCTATGCTCAGGTACCTTTTCTATTTTTACACCATCGATATACAGAGTGACATCATTCTGTTTTCTTTTCGCAAAAAACATAAACTTTGTTTTTGCCAAATTCAACGACAACTTATTTTTATAAAACCAATTCTTACGTTTTCAGTTTTCAATCTTTTATTGAGGTACTATCATTTTTGTCCAGGCCTGTTTCATTAGTTTGTTTTTTTAAATAATTATGTTAATCAGCAATTCAAAAGTGATGGCTGATTTTGATT
>NC_050525.1:1440415-1441784 GCF_002922805.2 Oryzias melastigma | reverse complement strand
GTAATTTAGTCGACTAAAATTTGACTAAAATTAGTAGAATCAACATGACTAAATTGCGACTAAAACTAAACCCTATTTTAGTCAAAAGACTATGACGAAAACTAAATTAAAATTATCTGTCAAAATTACCACTGGTGCAGAACCACAGTGCATGCATGTAACTGTCAGGTAAGTTACTATCGCAATGCTCACATTTTGAGACCCATCTTGAACATCCTCTGACCAGTATAATAAATTCTATGGAGAGTTTTGAATTGAACTAGTTGTAAGTTTGGACTTTTAGTCGGCTTAAAGGTCTTTAGAAGAAACCAGTACTTAGTCCTCTTTTGTTTGCCTTATCCATTGAACCCCTATCAATTGCACTTTGCTCCGATGCATGGATAACCAGGATTTTAAGGAATGGGATAGAACAAAGAGTTTCCCTCTATGCAGATGACCTGCTCCTTTATATATCTGATTTCTCTGTCTTTGTTCCTGCTGTGTTAGCCATCTTTAAGTCATTTGGTGCCATATCGCGCTATAAGCTAAATTTGAGTAAAAGTGAACTATTTCCCTTGAATGAGGCAGCATACAAATGTCCATGCTTCTTCTTCTTCCGGCACTCACCAAGAGCGGACGCTTTTCTCTGAGCTCCCTTATCTATCTCTCAACAAGGCTCTTTGTGACTACTCTCAGTTTTTCTCACTTTCAAGAAACATGGATCTGATCTGCTGGGCTGCGAATGCGATTGACCAAACTTTCTCCACCATGCGAGGTGGGAAAGCGGATCCCACCTGCCCAGGGGGCACGTCTGCGGCTGGATATGTGAATGATCCTTGGGGCAAATGGAGAATTTTCTGCCTGTCGCAACTCTCTCTGGAAGATGTTGAAGATGTTTGCATCATTGGATTACTGGTCTCCGGTATTCTGCTGATTGGAACTGGTGAAACCTGGATGTACTGGAACATGGCGAAGTGGCTCTCAGACAAGGGCGGACTGGGAGTGCTTTGCGCTGGGACACAGAGAGACGTACAGAATCAGACTGATAAATTGAATGAACTGGAGGCCAAGATCGATGCTCTGTCTGGCCGCGTGTATTGCTTGGAAGGCTGGAAACCATCATGGTGCGAGTGTCGGCTCGACTTGGAGGGAATCAAGAAAATTGACCAGATCTGTTAATTTCTCTGCCACAACGCAGCACCTTGACTTTCAACAGGCAGACAGAAGCTAAGTCTGTCTGCGAGTAAACAAACATCTCTAATCAGGAACCCCTCCGACTGTACCAAAACAATCCGCCGAAGGTGTGATAAACTGAGCCGTTGTCATGGAAACCTGCATTCCTCCCCTGCCCATGACCTTCACCACGAATTCATTGCCCCCCCCCCCCCCC
>NC_050525.1:1439144-1440003 GCF_002922805.2 Oryzias melastigma | reverse complement strand
ATATAATTTTATGTGCTTCAATTAATTAGCAACATCCCTAATTTTAAAGTGAATTAATGTACTTAATTTTAATTACATTTAAATTTAAGTTCATATATCAAATCCTATTTTTTTATTTAAGAATTACTTTAAATTAATATTAGCAACAAGTAATTACATTGTTTGAAAACGTCACATTATAAATTTACCAAAGTTACACCGTACAGCAGCAGGTTAAACATTGAAGTGCATGAAACCGAAAATCCCGACGGTCCTTGAAGTGTACACAGACAACTGCGAAGCACGCGCTCAGTCCCCACAGCAAACAGGAAGTAAGTGATCGCTGACATTCTAGCGCTCAGACAAAATAATTTCTTACCGGCCGGATCTCCTACAGATGGAGGATAAATGCTGACAGGTAGACATGCTTCACACACGCGCTACAGAGCCTGAATCTCACCGGTGCTTCTCCCGAATGAGCGCGTGCATCGCTATTAAATGTCCGACGCAGCGCGCGCCCATAGTTCCAGCGCGCGACTTAGACGCTCAGCGCTACAGCCTCTTCAAATGAAAATATAATATCGATACTTGGTGAGAACCCATCGAGAATCGATCGCAGGACTAAATATCGCGATATATTGTAATATCGATATTTTGGCACTCCCCTAACGTGTGTGAGTCAGTTTGTGGACCTTTTCGTCTTGTGAAATTAATGGGCTTCAATGTTGATGTATTTTTGCTTGTATTTTTAACTCATACCGCCCTCCTGCAACACGGGCTGAAGATACTTGATTTTTAACATCTTTCCTTTCCTGTGTCCATGTGTCTTTTTCTGGGCGATAAAGCGCCGTCCAGCGGCTGCTGCCCACCACAATGAATT
>NC_050525.1:1433365-1439131 GCF_002922805.2 Oryzias melastigma | reverse complement strand
ATAAAGTATATTTGATTTGATTAGATTAGATAGTTTTCCTTTTAAAATTATAACACAAGACTAACTATTTGGGGATTCGTGTGACTAAAAGTTCAAAGACCTCTTAAAAGCTGATTTTCCTCCCCTCATGATTCGAGTACAGGAGGACTTTGATTGCTGGTCGGTGCTAAACTTGTCCCTTGCTGCTCGTATTAACTCTGTTAAGATGAACACCTTGCCTAAGTTTCTTTATCTATTCCAATGCCTACCTATGTTTCTCGAACACGCATTTTTTCATAAAGTTGACTCTATAATTTTAGAATTTATTTGGAACAAGAAGATCCCTAGGATTCACAAAGAACGTCTACAAAGACCAAAATTGTTAGGTGGAATGGCCTTGCCAAATTTTAAATTTTACTATTGGGCCAACCTTAGAATGATTCAATTTTGGACACACCCTGGCTCATTCTCCTGCCCAATATGGCTGGAGATGGAAGCAGCATCAGCTAAACCAGTATCACTCTCAGCTTTAGCTCACACCTCAACAAAGAGTTCCTCGTTGAATCGCTCAAAAAATGTGATTGTTAAAACTTCCTTGGAAATTTGGAATAAGTTTAGGCGTCACTTTCATCTTCAAACTTATTCTGTTGCAGCACCTTTTTCAACTTACCACTTTTTTCCTCTTTCTTTGTTTGATAGGACATTGACTAATTGGTCTACCCTGGGCATCAAATCATTTCAAGATTTATATATTAATAAAGTATTTGCATCCTTTGAACAGTTATCCAAAAAGTTTGACCTCCCCTAACAGCACCTTTTCAGTTATTTCCAAATATGTAGCTTTGTTAAAAATACATTTCCCCAGTTTCCTAATGCACCCCCTGAGACAGCTCTAGATCCATTCCTCAAGCCTGCACCTGCTCTAAAGGGGATGATAGCATATTTGTATACTAACATCCACTCCCTTCATCTCGTCTATTTGAATGCCATTAAAGACCTTTGGAAATTGGAATTGGGAGTAGAGATACCTGAGGACATGTGGAAGATTGCTCTAAAGAATGTGCACAAATCCTCAATATGTGCAAAACATGGACTGACCCAATGTAAATCCATCATGCACACCTGACCAAGGTCAGGCTCGCCAAAATTTACAAGGATGTTGACCCTACCTGTGACAGATGCCACCTAGCGAAGGCAAATCATGCACATATGTTCTGGTCTTGTCCGATCTTACATAGTTTTTGGAAATATTTATTTGCGTCTATTTCTCAGATCATAGGTAGGACGATAGAGCCCAACCCTCTGATTGCTATATTTGGTGCACCTCCATCTACAGTCCCATCTTCCTCCTCAGAGGCAGAGGTTATTGGTTTTGTTACCCTGTTGGAAAGGCACCTTATTCTGTTGAGATGGAAATCTCCACATGCCCCTTCTCACACACTCTGGATCAAGGACGTTTTAAATCTTTTAAAACCTGAAAGAATCAGAAGCTGTATGAGGGGCTCTATCAAAAGACTTCCACGGGAAGTGGAAACCTTTCTTTGTCTATGTCGTAGAGCTGAAGTCTTCACTTACCAAAGACTAAAGAATCTGTTGTATTGATTGGAAGATTAGATTGATTCCATAGCGGTAACAACAGTCCTTAACTTTTTTTATTTTATTTTTTACCTCATTGTCTACAGTTATATATTTTATTTTGATTGTTGCCACCGTCTTTTTAATTAATTTATTTTTTGTGTGTGTATGTCATGGTTGTCTTATGGTCTCTTATTCTGTGAAAAATTCCTCCTGTAAAAGTTGACTACTCTGCTGAAGCTGGGTGTACTTTTCTGTTAAAGTACTTTCTGTAGCTGCTGGCTGAGTGCTCTGGGTATTTTCATTCATTTCTTCTTCATGCCGTGTATTTTCTTCACTATTAAGGATTTGGTTATTTGGTTGTTATTTGTTTGATTAACGCGCGATTAACAGAGTCCTTAGGAAAGGAACAGAGATCTCCACTGACAGCTCACATATTCTTCACACACATAACCATCTTTTACCATCAGGTCGCAGGTTCAGGTCCATCTTATTCAAAATTAAGAGAGCTACAACCACCTTCACTCCCATTTCAATTTGCCTGCTAAATAGTGGGTAAAATTGGACTGTAGTTGATTGTTGGTTTATTGTTGATTGTATTGATTGATTTTTTTATTTCTATCGTTTCAATCGTTTCCTCATCAGTTGATAATGTTGTTCTGTTGTGCCTTCCGTTTGACCTCAAAAGATGTAGTCTTCCAAGGGAGGATTTCAAATTATTCAATATAAAATTGACTGAAGCCTTTCTGATGTTTGTAACTTCAATTGAACTATGCTTTAGACATGAAATCATTTCTAAATAATACTAGTGAAGTCTAAAAAATAATTTTTCCTGGGAGTTAGAGATGCTGCTTCAACGGCATTGTAACAGCGACATAAGGTTGGTGTCACTGGTTTAAACATCGTGCTTCCAAGCAGGCTGATTGGCAGGGCTTCACCTACTCGTGGCACAGAGCCTCAAAGTTGAACTGATAGTTGAATTGATGGATTTAAGAGTACTCTCCTACAACTGTCGTGACCTGCGCTTGGATCAGAGTGCAGAAGATTGAGTCGTTGTTGACCAACTGTTGGAGAAATGCTATGTGCTGTTTTTACAACAGACATTTTTACTGTACTAATACAGGACTTGGAGGGCTTAAACATGACAAATTCCATGGTGAAATATCGTCAAATATCAGGAGGAGTTGCCATCTTCAGGGATAAAAGACTTGATTCCTGTATAAATGTTATAAGGCTGTGGACTGGCTGTGGACCGGTATATAGCAATACACGTTACACAGAACAGCAAGGAAAATGTCATCTTCAATGTGTACATCGCCTATGAATGTCATCATAATGAAACCGAGTGTCTTAATAGGCTTCCTTTGATTACAGTTTTTCCCAAATGCTAAAACAAATTTCCTGAAACATTTAACCAGTTTAACTAAACATCAAACATAATTTTCAAAATATAAGCTAAATTTACAAAATTCTTGACTTTTGAGTCAAAAGCTTACTTTGAGGTAAAAATGAAGACTCTCTTGTCAAAACTTACACATACATGTCAAACACAGCACACTACACATCAAAACACGATTTTCAAAATATGAGCTAAATGTACCAAACGTTTGGCTCTTCAGTCAAAAGCTAACTTTGAAGTCATAATGAAGTTTCAGTTGTCAAAACTAACAAACCTGCAGCAATCACAACACACTACACAACAAAACACTGTTCACAAAATAGTTTTTAAAAAATTAATACCCCCCCACCCCACCCAGATATTCAGGATTCAGTATTTTATTTTATTTAGTTAATTTTTACTGTAAATCCAGGTTGACATTTATTGCGCTTAGCCATTTTTTCCCTGTGGGTCAGACCAGAGGACTTAATCTACATTATTGGGATTGTTCACCCTAGCCCAGGAGTCGACAACCTGCGACTCCTGAGCCACTTGTGGCTAAAGAAAAATACAATAGTAGTATTCATTTTATTAAGATTACTTAAGTTTATAAATTTATGACTGAGGTGAACTTTGAAGATAAACTATGCAAAGATTTTCAGATTCCTGATGACTTGAAGAGGGTTTGTTTGTGCTTTTCTTCCTCTAGAATACACCGATTTGAAATACTTAGCAAAAATTTGGTAAAACATGTCTGATCTTTTCTGAGTATTATTTTGTCCTTTCCTGACCTGCATTGTTATGATCCAGTTTGGCACATGGTGTCTTTTACTGTAATTTAAAAGGAAATATAAAAATCATTTAACATCTTGAGAAAATGCTAGTTTCTCTTCATATTTCTGTTTTTTTCTATTATATCATTATTATTATTCTTTTTCCAAAAAAGAAAAAAATATTTACTATTTATATAGCTCTATTACTGTTAAAAGTTGCAGACCCCTGCCCTACCAAGAAAAAATGGTAAATGGTAAATGGCGTATACTTGTATAGCGCTTTCTACCCTCCTTCGAGGGCACAAAGTGCTTCACAGTCACAGACCCATTCACCCATTCACACACACCCCCACACACTGGTTGTGGCTCCGCTGCCGAACACTGGCGCCAATCTCCCACCAGAGGCAATTCGGGGTTCAGTGTCTTGCCCAAGGACACTTCAACACATGGGCGGGCAAGGCAGGAATCGAACCCGATCAGGAGTCGACCGCCCTACCACTGCACCACGACCACCCAAATGATTGTAGCCGTCTTTCCGGGTTCGGTTCTCCGTCCTTCGGCGTATCCGGTATCAAATAAGGGAGCTCATAGACACACGTCTGGGAGTCAGAACAGCCATTTTTATTAACCGCCTTTTACATTCATTCTACCCATAACCCCTTCTGTCACATTACATCATGAGCCTGTCATGCGCACTAACGAATGCTTAGTGGAACATCAGTGGAGCAAACACAGGAGACACTGGAAAGTCTGTTACATATGTTCCCTCCTCCAAATGAAACGTCCCGTTTCAACACACGCAAAAAAAATAAATAAATAAATAACTAAATACAAACTCAAATAAAATAGAGGGTTGTCACAGTGCCAAACAAAACACCAAAAACAAAAAAAAACAACCATATGTTAAGGATGGTGCAAAATACCCCTTTTTTTTCATATGTCCTTAAATTTGAACCCTGAACTCTTTTCTTATAAAAAAAAAATGATAAAAATATATATATTTACATATATATTATAATAATACATTAACGATGAACACTCAGAACATAACAAAGTCGTTGAAATGTGAAGGGGGGCACACCCGCCGACCACTACGGGAACATGTAGGAATCGCCACATTTTCCTCATGATCTGTGTCCCCGCAGCCCCTCTCAGGGGGTTCACCTTCACTTGAATGTGGGGCACCTCCACGAGTCCTGTTAACGGGAGAAAGTGGAGTAGGCATCTGTGCAGCCAGAGGTAAAGTATATGACTTCAGTCTGTTGTGATGAACCACCTGAGCTCTGTCATGTGGGTCATAGGGGTTGACAATGCGATAGGTGAGACCAGCCTCACCCCCCGAAGACAACACTTGCTCTACCTGATAAGGGCCCTTCCAGTGGGGAGCAAGCTTAGAGCGGTTTTCTGCTGGATTGTTCAGCCACACTAACGCCCCCACAGCAAATGGACGGTGAGAGGAGTCTTCATCATGATAAAGTTTCTGTTTCTCATGCGCCTCAGTTGCATGAAGTCTGGCTGTACTGAAGGCAACACCAAGGCGAGACACCAGCGAGGAGACATATGCTGAGAGAGACCCTGCACTTAGGGTATCTAACACACTGGCTGGGATCAACAAATCGGCTGGAACCCGGGCTTCACGACCGTGCATTAGATAGAATGGACTGAATCGTGTAGTAGAATGCTGTGTGGTGTATGCAAAACACACCGCTTTCAAAAATTCATCCCACTCACCTCCGTAGGATAACAACATCTTAGATAACTGATCAATCAGAGTTCGATTATGACGCTCCACCATGCCATCAGACTTTGGATTGTAAGCTGTGGTGCGAGTTTTCTTGATTCCCATCCACTTACACAGTAACTGCACCACCTCGGCTTCAAACTGTCGCCCCTGGTCACTGTGAAGAACTTCAGGAACACCGTGCACCAGAACATAGTCTTCGAACAAACAACGAGCAACAGCATGTGCAGTCTGGTTAGGCAGAGCATAAGCATTCACAAATTTTGTAAAGTAGACTTCCACTACTAAAACATACCTGTTGCCTCGAGAGGTTACAGGTA
>NC_050525.1:1432758-1433271 GCF_002922805.2 Oryzias melastigma | reverse complement strand
AGTGTTATGTTCTGTGTGTTTGGTTTGATTTTTGTTTCACCTTTTTTTTCTGTGCAGGCAGTCTGTGGGTCCTCCCTGTAATTTGCTGGTGACACAGCTGTCTGCACTCACCTGATTAAGCTGCTCCCTATTTAAGTTGACTGCTTTCTTCCCTTAGTGTTGGTTTGTCTTGTATGCTTTCCCCTATGCTCTTGAGCTTCTCTAGTTTTTGTATTTGTGCAGCTCCTTTAGTTTTCCCTCTGTTGAGGTGATTTTTGTTATTAAAGAATCCTGTCAACCTGAACCTTAGTTTTGGTCCCTGCATCTGGGTCTCTGCCTCCTGATCCGTGACAACTAGTTCATTTAATATATTCCACATTTTGTTATTATCTGTTTTCACGTTCATAAATTTCTGTCCATAATATGCTTTTCTTTTAGATCGGTTTAGTTTGGTCACAATATTCCTTAATTTTTTATACTTATTCCAAACTTCTTTATTATCAGATGTTATTGCTTCTGACTTCAGTTTGTCTC
>NC_050525.1:1428544-1429390 GCF_002922805.2 Oryzias melastigma | reverse complement strand
CTGGGACTCCTGCCTCTCCATGCTCTCGATTCTGCAGGTGACTCCAAGTGCCGCTGCCGCCTGTAAGACATGAAGTCTCACTGGGAACGGGGTGGCTCTCTGTCAGGAGAGCGGCTATGATGTCGTTCAGGAGCTCCGCGGGCCTGGCAGCCCCTCCTTCCGCAGGTGCAGCCACAGCGGGTCGCTGTGAGCTCCCCTCTGCAGCGTGCATCTCTGAGCCTCTTATTATCGTCAGAAAGCTCCTTCATTTCCATCCTCATATGATGCATGTCGTTTGTTAGTTGGTTCATCACTTTCCGCAGCTCGTCTGTAGCAGACACAGACTGCACCTTTAGCTCTCCTCCAGCGCAGGAAATGCGGCTGAGAGGAGCCACACAATCTCTCTGCAGAGCCTCTCTCTCGTTCTCACACCTCTCCGCGACAATTAAAGCCTCCTCCAAATCAGTGGCGCCCTGTTCCAAACACTTGGCTTTTAATCCAGGGTCCAGACCAGCCAAAAACCGTCTGAACTTTTCCTCACGTTGCGCCGCGTCGCCGTACTGAGGAAATGCCGCCACCACGAGCCGACTCACGTCCGCGGCGTACACCTGCAGACTCTCTCCGGCTGCTCGGGTCCGCGCCGACAGGCTGGTCCTGAAGCGCTCCAGCGCCTGTCTCTGCCCAAAAGCCGCACCAAGTTTTTCTTTCGCCGTATTGTAGTCAGCTTTGGCCAAATCTGTAAGGCTGTCCCACAGCAGAAACGCCGCGCTGCTGAGCTGTGTCGGTAAAATGCGCGCCAACTCGTCCTCGCAAGCCTCTCCAGATCCCGCGGTGGCTCCGACAGCAACCTCCAGCTGTCTGGCCCAG
>NC_050525.1:1353396-1428444 GCF_002922805.2 Oryzias melastigma | reverse complement strand
TGGTGTTAGAGTGGAGGATGCAGAAGACAGGCTTAGATGGAGGAAACCGATTCGCTGTGGCGACCCCTGAAGGGAAAAGCTGAAAGGAAAAGAAGAAGATCAATTATTGTATGAAATTTAACAATGCCAAAAGTACAAGCATACCTTTCCTAAACATGCTGAATGTTTTTAATTGCATAAATTTGTAGAAAATCTATTCATTTCAAAGGGACTGAAAAGTCACATAAATTGCTAAATATCTTAAAATCTGTGAAATTTATGAAAACCAAAAATGCAAGTGATACAATCCGTAACAAACTGAACGTTTTGATACCAAGATTGCAGAAATTGCTGAAAGTGTGATTGAGTTTTCCATGGCAAAAAACATAAGGAAGAAAAATAAATGATTAGAAAGACAAACCGAATCACTGTAGTGTGAATGCTTTGAAACATTCACAGAATAATACATTTTATTTGTTGGAAGCCAAAATCAGCATATGTAAAATAGTGGCATGGGTAAAAACAAACAGCTAAGCAGAAGTAAAAATCTCTCCTTTCTTCTCTGATAATCAATGCTGGTGTTTGAGACTTTGTCATTAAAAGTTTTTAATCTATCAAACCCAGTCACATACCTGATCATCTTGGGTAACAGTGGACAGATTTACAGACAGATTGCTTAGCCATGCTTTATTGAAAATGTATGTCTTTGTTTATGTATGCAAAGACAAAAAAAAAGACAAATATAACCTCAATAAGACCCTGAAAGTGTCAAACAGAACGATCAGACACAGAACACAGGGGTTTTTTCAGAGACCTTCCACACTGATTATGTACACACCAGAGAAGAATGCTCTTCATCAGTCAATCAGTCAATATTTCCTCATCTATATCCACTCTTTCATCATCTTATCCCTGTCAATCGACCCCTTTGTCTTCTCTGCAAGCCCTGAGGTCAGAGCCCCTCAGAGAGAGTTAGCCCTTAGTCAAACAAGGGCATGATGGAAGAATTGCACTCTTCTCCTTTTTGTTCTCTACTTCCCTTTCTTTTTGATCTATCTATCTCTCTCTATCTGAGAAAGTTAGGACACTATAGAAAGTAGACTTCTTGAAAACTCAGGGGCATGGGAAAGGACTTTATCTGATTCATTGTGGCAAACAGAAAAGGGTAACCAGGAGATAGGGGCCATACTTTGGTGTGGACCAGAGTTTTAGGGTTTGCTTCCTCCCTTCTTCTTTAGGAGGACCAAACACTTGAAAACAAAAGTCTTCATTCATTTTAGATTTAGCTTTAGTGCAAACAACTAATCAGTGGAGTTAAGAACAGAAATTAACCAAAGAGGAATGTTTGAATTGTGCATTATTAAAAGGTGACATAAGAAAAAAGAAAGTAATAGCTCACAGTAGAAATGTTAAACAGTCCAAATCATTAAAAAAAGCTGTACAATGTCTCTTTAGTAACCATGGTGTGATGAAGAAGCAAAGGTGCTTATCAACAATTGAAAGTGAGAGGTGGGATTTTTCCAAGCAATTAAAACTACAATCAGTCTAAGGTGTGGTATTGAGAGTGCCTGGTGTGACAGCTAACTCTACCACATTTAGTAGACTATCAAAGTGTAAAAACACTAACGTCATTTCAGTTTCCTCCTGCAGTTATGGCAGGATTTAATGCTAAAACGCTGATGAGTCTGTGAGATTTTCTGCTGTGTCAAAGCCTCCGTCGGTAAACTTTCTTCATTTAGACGCAGGAGGTAGATGTGGATCCCAACAGAGAAAGTGTTGGTTTAATAGTGATAGATTTGGCTCTCTGACTTTGAAGTGTTTGTTCTTGCTGTTGCTGCAATCACATAATCCTTCATCCTGTTCATACATCGCAGGCGAGGGCAAATAAAATAAATCAGACTAAAATTTGTTTATGTTAACGAGCTCAGACACTATAAAAGAATGGAAAACAAATGCAGTAAGTCATAAATAGATACCAATTGAATTTCCATTCTAAACTCTAGCTAATAATCCTTCTCAAAGAGGACCTAATGGACAATGTCCTTGATTTATTCCACCTTAACCTAATTACAATGTGTTACATTTCTTCTACTCCAACAAGGAAAAGGGACATTCTTCACTCATTAATGCTTCTGTTCAGCTCTCATGGTCCACACACAACCAAGGGGCATTCTACGTCAGTTTGGCCATATTTAATTCTTTTAGTGGAAATGTGGTTTTCTGCTCTTTTTAGGGCTCTGGCATGACTATAATCTCTATATTAATACAATTTTTAGCTTAGTGGTTCTTTACTTAAATTCCAGGGGCTTGAGGCAATTTAGAAGACAAAAATTCTCCCCTACTCACTATATTGTGCACCATATGAAGTATACTTGTATAGTGCTTTTCTACCTTCCTGAAGGCTCAAAGCGCTGTATAGTCACAGTCCCATTCATCCATTCTGGTGGCGGTTCCACTGCCAAACACTGGTGCCAACCTTCCACCAGAGGTGTTGTCCAAGGACACTTTGATGCATGGGTGGGAAAGGCAGAAATCGAACCAGCAATCTTCTGATTGGGAGGTGACCACCCTATCACGGCATATAGTGCACAAAAAAACATGTTTAAATGTCTTTCTTTTCAATAAACCATCCACATTGTCATCATAAGAACACAGTAGAGTCCTAAATAGATGCTGTGAAATGTTCATATTGATTCGATTTTTACTTTGTGAAATCGGTGATGTCATATCCGTCATTTAGCAAACAAAAGTAAAGTAGGATGGTATCCAAATTGCTCTTAAATTCAGGGACTAAATCGTCCTGCTCTATAGAGTATTTTAGTAGTTAGGGATTAAGGTGGGAATTCGTACATAGCCTTAGTCCCCCCCACTTGTCCAACGGTTCCTTCCAAACTCTGATTGAACATACCTGATCCATGTAACTGTATGTATGGCCTGAAAACAAACGGAGGAATTGCGTATAGAAGGATCGTGATTGGAGACCCCTGGACAACAGTAACCTTGGGATGATTAAGCAAAACTTTGTTTTGCATTTCTTTTTTAATACAATAATTTTACGTTTTGTTTGTATGGATTAAATTTGGGTTTCTGTCCAAAAGAACTGCAAAAGAGTGTAACCTTGTAAAAGCTTGTCATAACGTTTTCTAAAAGTTTATTGTAACACGTGAATGACCTAAAATATTGGAGCAGTCAAATTCAGATAATAAAAGGTGTCATAACATTTATTTGTACTGAGTTTTTTAGTAAAGCAAAACATCATTTTACCAGACATTTCGACGAAGGACGTTTAATTATAGAGACTTGGTTTAACATTAACTTCTTTCTGGCCTTGCTCAAAGGCATACAGTGAGGTCAGTGAGCTCGGGGAACATTTCAGGGCATTTGTCCCACCCTGATCTCAAACACCCCATAAAAAAGTCAAAGTTTTTGACTCCTGTTAAACTTCACAATTGCTGAAATGTAGATTTTTTTCAGTAATAATTCAACAAACAACTCAGTCAACAAGTCAGTAAAAGTAGCAGAGAGGAATTTGTAAAGTGTAAGAGCCATAGGTACTAAAAAGTAATCTAAAAGCTGGATTTGAAACTGAATGGAGATTTTCTTAATTTCCAGCTGATCATAACATGTGACCCTCACGGCTATTGAGATTTCTGTTCCACAGTTGTAGATTTTGTCTTATGTGGGAAATGAAAAGTTTACATTAGAAGTTGGAAAATGGGGTCAAACAAACCAACCTCATTGAATTTCTCTCGCAGTTTCAAATCTTTAAGTGGCTGCATGCAGAAGCTTAATTGAACAATTCTCGTATAGAACATGTATTGATTTTTTTAAAGTGCTCATCAAATCCAAATATGTAAAGGGCCTTAATGGAAACTGATGCTGCATTCAGACTCAAACGGTTTTCAGCTGCTGACTAGAGTACTGTATTCAGAATGAGTTCTGTGCTGTGTCCCAGACAAACAGGAAACTATTCAAGAGTTTGCATTTTTACAAATACATTCTTAATAGTTTGTCTCAAACATTTATTTTTTACAATAAGATTAGAATTTTTTGATTAATTTATCAATAAATAGTGTTGGAACTTGCTGAATTATTAAAAGTTGTATTTTTGATGGTCAATTTCTTAACATAAACACAAAGCAAAAAAAAAAAAAATATTCAATAGTTTCTTTTACAGACAATTAATGGTGAGACATTGTTTTATGTGTACATTATAAAATCAAAGGAAATTTGGGAGAGTTGGCAAAGAATTGTTGAAATATTCTGTTTAAGGCATTTTTTTAACAGCTCCTTTACGTTTCCTTTCATCCAGTTTGTCTTCCTTTAGAATTTGTGGTTGTAAGAAGAAGACATTTGACACATACAGTTTGGAGAGTTGAATTGAGAAAAGTGCAGATACCCACATTAATTTAGGGGTGAAGAGAACTTTGTGACCACAGTGAGTGAAGGGGAACTTCATCAGGGACAGACGAGCTTTTGGTTTGTCTGCAGAAGGATTACCTGATGTGCCTTGACCCGGCCTGACGTAGCTTGATGTGCTGTTGGCTAGTTTGCAGTGGCAAGAAGGTTGAGGCTGAAGTAAAGATCTCCTGTTGGTTCCAAGATTTTTACAAGGTCGTAAGAATGACACCTCAGCTCTAGAAAAGAGAAACTCACAAATGTTTAAGTCACCAAAAGAGAACTTAGATAAAAGTTACCAAGGTTCTAACACTGGTTGTTTCATGTTTCATGACTGTTTTATTAAATTGAAAGGGTTTATTTCAAGCAAACAAGAACAAGAATGCATGTGAAGCACAATTTTAACAGAGGTATACATCCTTACAAAGATACGTCAGACATAAGATAACTAGGCATCATATTATAGATCGCTTAAAAGGGAGTTGAAGGAAGCGAACTTATATAATCCGACTCAACCATGTCATTTCCTTTACATCAACGATCATTTTCCGGTTCATAGCTTCTGATCAGACATTTTTACCTTACTGACGTAACTACTCATGACTATGTGAGGAGACATAAGACCATCTCAAACTTTATCCCAGCATTTGCAGATCTATGATCAAGATTCAAGGAACATCAATAAAATAAGAGGAGGAGAACTACGTAACCACGTCCGCTCGTGAACCGGAAATAACTATTATATTTATATGACTGTTTTATGTTCAATGATTGTCTATCATGACTGCTTAAAAACTGACAACAAGGAAAACTAAACAAAGTCAGCTGTAATTTTAAATCTAGCGTTGAATTTTTATTAATTGTATCTTCTTATCAAGCTCCAACTGATGTACTACAGCTTTTCAGTACAAGTGTAAGCAGAGATTTCCAGTGGCCTTAATGTTGGATATAATTAAAATACACAAAAAACTTTCATTGATTCATTGATAACATAAACAAGAAAATCATCTAAACAAAAGGTAAGAATAGAACTAAACACATGATAGCTAAAGTGTCATGGCCAAAATTCAGTCCCCGTCTGTGTTTCAAAGTGTTAAAGTGTTATTGGGCAAGACACTGGACCACACATCACTCCTCGTGGTTATGGGTTGGCACTAGTGTTCGGCAGTGGAGTCTCCATCAGTGTGTGTGTATGGGTGAATAGTACTGTGACACCAAAGCACTTTGGGTCTTAAAGTAAGGTAGATAATTGCTTTGTGTGTATACACCATTTAATTAATATGTAAGAATAACTTCAGTTCGGCTCCTAATGGCTTAAGTTTGTATACAAGTGATTCAGTCAATATCTCTGCAGCTATGAAACTGCTGCTCATCTTATTAACCATCACTTTTGAACCCTGTTAGAAAGTACACAAACTGAGAATTTGGTTTAGTGTTGTTTGATTTTCAGTGCACTCTCCTTCGTTCCTGCTCAACAAGGACAATCAACCCTGCCCTGCTCTGTTTTGTCTCTTATTGATTAGACACCAAAGAAATCATTGAGAACAAAGGCAGAGAGGGAGAGCATGCCAAACAACAGGCAAGCTCGGTTATGGGAACAATCTATAACTCCTCAGAATTTCTTTGTGCATTTTTGTGTCTTACATATCGCGCCAATGTAAGATCTGTTTTCTTTCTAAAGACATCACTGAATAAAAGACATTTCTCCTTCCTTGTTAGCTACCAGCACATTAGCTAAGTGGAGCACTGTATTGACAAACTTCTTACAAACTGGCGCTTGCAGAAATGACCACCAAAGTTTTTCCTCTTCACATTCAAGAAGGGTGTAAGCGTAAAATGGAGGCTGACTTTAGCCTCCTAAAAAAAATATCAAGTTTGATAATGTTCTCTTTAAAATTTCCTTCAGCTGAAGGTTTTCCATAAAGGTTTATTGGAGTTGAAACTAGAACAGAACAGCGTTCTTCGTCAGTTTGTCCGTCCCTCGTTTTGGTGCTGCTACCCCAAGAAGTCTACAGATGTGATTCCAATATTCACTAAAGTTCATGAAAATATCCGGCCTCCTGCTTTCCAGTCAGTGGTCCAGGTTCACCTTTGTCTCGTTTCTACTAAGCGGTCCAGGTTGGACCGGTCTGCTCCTAACCAGTTTAGAATGGTCCAGGTAATTCAAGCGCATTTTCATTGAGTGTTGGACCATCAAGGCGCATGTGGGGTGTAGACCGATGATGTATCTCCACCTCATAACGCTGCGACTACAGCAATAATGGCAACAGTGAAGGTCTTTTCTCAGCTTCACATTTGGCTTATGGTATTTTGTGATAGTTCCCCAATAAATGTCCACCTGTAACATGTTTTACAAAGCACAATCAAAAGTGTTTTCGTACAGGAAAAGGCTGGACGATTGCTGTTGTCGCAAAACCTTTTCATCAATCACTGGATTTCATCATGTGACGGCAGTAGCTCCGCCCTAACTGGGCCATTCCATTTTTCAATGGACATCCAACCAACAGGGGACTAAAAATGGTGCGAGTCAGTCTTGCTTAATGGGTCCATGTGATGATGGAAACACTCAAAATACCGGTCCGGTCTGGTCTGGACCGCTCAGTGGAAATGAGACTGTTATAGTGTTTATGCTCCTCTATTACCTCCACTTCTTCCTCCCTGATGGAAAAAAAAAGTTTGATATGTTGCTGCACCTCCTAAAACACATGTATCTCCTTTGTGCAGATTTGGTGTGCTCAGCTGTTGGACAAGGATAAGTTTAAAAATAAATACATAAAAAAGACCATTATTGAAGTTTCATTTTTGTTTACCTTTTGCATCTTGTACTTGTTAGCTTAGATAACGCTTGGTTTTGGTGCTACTTTTTTCTTAAATACTTATAAGGTTATACAGCAAAGTACTTGATAGTAATCAACTAGTTTGACTTGAGAATTCCATCTGTTTCCTGGACCTGCTGGCTCCCTTTCGGGGTCTTGGAGCTACAGGACTATTACTATGCTGTTGGACGAATGCCGGTACACCTTGTACAGCTTGGTGATCAGTCGCAGGGCCACACAAATACACACCTAGATACAATGGAGGCATGTTTTTGGAATGTGGTAGCTAGAGAAAACCCATTCATGCACAGGGAGAACAAGCTACCTCCACACAGAAAGATCCCAATCTGGATTAAACCAAGGCCTTTTTGCTGAGAAAAATTCTATTAGTTACTTTCATTATTTTAGTTACAACTAACAAGTCAAAACTGAAAATAGACCAAATTTTACATAGTATTTTTGCTCTACCTTGTTCAGTCATTGTTGCTAAAAATTATGAGAACATTTCAGACTAACTCAAGAAAGAAAACAAAGCAACTACTAATTTCTAGTTTTTGAGAACAGCAGGAGACTATGAGAACCATTCTCGAGCTATGTTAGTTTATCTGGAAGTCCTACAAGGTGTGTACCATCCGTCAGTCTGGCAGAGCTCAATGTGTAGAGTTTATTCATAGTTCTCATGCATTAGTAAACACTTGTGGCGTTTGGAGGGCATTTGTAATTTCTGCGCACTGAAAACCATCTCGGCTGTATTCTCCCCAAACAGGTTTCACACAAACGGTAATCAATAAATTGTTGCAGTGCTAATGCCTTCTATAAATAATAAGCACTCTGCAACAGTGCACACAAAGCCTTCCTTTTCCTACAGGAATTCTAAAGTATACTTGTCGTTCCGTCATAGGTTTCTGCAGCGTTTTTGTTCATCTTGGTGCGTCATCTACTCTGTCTTTGGTTTCTGCTGTACACATCTTGAGGGAAAATGCATTTAAGCAACAAGAACAAATACATATGCAACAGTCTTGCGATATTGCAATGCATCTGTTTCTGTTTTGAATTTGTGTGTGCTTGTGCATGCTTTTGTGCGACTAGAAAGTTTAATAAAATCACATTTTGTCTTTAGATGGATGCTAATACTTACCTATAGATCAAATCTGTTATAGAGAAGCTACAGTCTTTAAACCTCAAAATGCATTTAAACCTAAAAACTGACAAATGTATGTCTAAAATAATTTTGCACATTAAACTGACATTCTAATCGATTCTACCCCTCACCCTCCTTTCTTAAAAAAAATGAACAATACACTATTTTTTATGAATAAAAAATCTTAAACATGGTGTAGAAACTAGAACATATCAGACATGTATTGTATTGTATTGCTTAGCCTTCTGGCAGTTAATCACAATAATGTATCTTATTCAAAATGCAAAAAAAG
This sequence comes from Oryzias melastigma, assembly GCF_002922805.2. Classification (NCBI taxonomy): domain Eukaryota; kingdom Metazoa; phylum Chordata; class Actinopteri; order Beloniformes; family Adrianichthyidae; genus Oryzias; species Oryzias melastigma. The sequence goes on along the minus strand of NC_050525.1, from coordinate 1,419,818 downwards.
GAATGAAAAAAATGGGCATAATTTATTTTAATTAAAAAATGAAAATTTGATCCTGTGTCCTACAGCAGGGGTGGGCCAGATCAGAAGTGGATGCGTGCTTCATGATCCACCCCATAAGATAAAAAATAATAATAATAACATGGTATCTGTCAAAAAATATGATTTGATTTTTATTGAAAACCGATACATATATATTTATCTAAAAGCAGAACATTTTTGAGTGATTTCAAAGCTTTTGTTCTTTATTTAGATTAAATTGCACCAATTGCTTGATTTCCCTTTAGGGAAAATCATAAACTTAGAGAACTGCTGCATTCATGTGGTGTTGGTATGATTGGAAACATGACACTCCAACTCAAAAAACACCCATGAATGAATTAAAAACAAATTTTCTTTAACTTACTGCACCTAAAAAAATAACACATTTCAATGTATTTAAAGTGCACCATCTGTGCGGAGACACTAGATTTACAAGGGAAATCCAGACATTATTAAGGATTATCTATATCATTTAGTCCAGTTTGGGGGGCCAGATTAAAAAGTATAACGGGACGCATCTGGCCCCCGTTTGCCCATCCCTGTCCCACAGCCATAAATACCATAGTCACATGCACCTGCACGGGGGATGACCTAAACAGGTGCTTCAGGGTTTTGGTTTTCCGTGCCTGCGCGGGTTCGTAGGTCCATTCTCTTTAGGCTAGTACAGCCAATTTAAGGGACATCATGAAAATGGATTATACCATTGTTGTGCGGTAATAGTGTCTCGACGTATTTGTGAGGATAATGTAAGTTACAAGCACTTATCATGTAAAAGTGAAGCTCTCCTCCGGTGCCCATACACCACATTCTGTCAGGTCAGGTCTGGTGGCTGTTAATCAGAGGATCATTTGATTTCTTTCATTTTTGACGATCAAGGAAATTTATATGATAACAAGTTTACTGAGAAAAGCATTTCTAATCATTAGAATTCTGGTATTTGTGACAAAAACAACCATTAACTAAATAGATGTAACATGGCTACTTTATGATCTCGCACATGTCAAAGATTGAAAATAAAATTGGTTTAATTTCACTGGACACTTTTGGGAAAAAAAGGCTGACATTCAAACTCCAGTTTCAGTGGAATTCCAATATGTTATTAATCCATACCTTCTGTCATTTTTGAGTGTTAGAAGAAAAAAAAATACTATATATTTGTCACGTTTTTTTAATCTGACCACATTCTACCTTGTTTTAACGTTAATGCATTGAGCCTTTCTGTGTAACTTCTTTTTAAACAAGATCTGGTTTAATCTTTTGAACATAATTTGTGTAATAACTTTGAAAAGTAAAATAAGGCTTTTAAAAACACTGACATTAAAGAAGACATTATTATACATTAAATTGTGATGCCAAAAGAACAACTTTAGTGAATAACAGATTCTGTTAAGAAATGAAAAAGTTCCTACAAAATGCCATGCCATAACCTGCAACACTACCAAAACGATTACCAAATCAGAAGTAAAACCTTGAGGCAAAAGATCATGTCTGTCAAATGGATGAAAAGTTCATAGGAAAAAAATGTTCTAAATGGTTTTATTTTAAAAGAAATCGTTCGATTTTCCTTCTGAAATAAATTCAAACTTGTATCACTTGCAAAACAAAAAAAAATATCACCAGACTGATGGAGGCTAATTCAAAACACGACAAATATTCTTGTGCTAACAGGGCTGTTTTAACAAGCTCATATAACCATAAAAGACAGAAGTGGTAATAAACACATGCTAATAAAGTGAGAAATGTTCTCAAGTCACAGAATGAAGCTCTGAACATCAGAGGTAGATGAGTTCATTTGTGTGTATTCTTCAGTAAATTGCAGCACTCTCAAAGCGGGTGCTGGAAACAAAGATTGTCTATTAACGCAGTATTCACTCCTTTCGGATAATCAGAACCAGGAACAAAATACTCAGCCCTTCACAAAATCAGTGACAAAGCTATTTAAGAGAGTGAGGCTTCTTTTCTCAGATACCATCTGTATTGTATTTAAAAGGAAAAAAAAAGCTTTAATGATTTTAAAGAAAATGAAGAAACATGAGGACAGTTAAACCTACTCAGTTCCCAGAAGTGATTTGAAGGTAACAAAGTAAATGTTTGAATCTCATTCAAGAATAAAGGCACACCATCATTGTTGTACTTAAAAAAATGAAAATATTCAAAAAATCAATTTAAGTACTACTAAATCAGACAGATTGATTACTTTGAAATGTAACTGACAAACCATTATAAGAGTCAATATCACCATAAGGTGCCTTTGAGAGCTCCCACCAAAAAAGATAAGATTTTCTTTTTAACATCACATTTATTGTATTAAATAGATGTTATGCTGTTAGAAATGCATGTTGGTCAAGCTCCCACACTTTTTATAAATTAACTGAAAGCAGACAATTTGCGCAGAAACAGCAAAAAATATCAACCCTGTCATGGCCAATTTCAAAGTAGACTAAATACATCCTAATTAGATTATGGACATACTATTTATATTTTCAGAAAGCTATTTTGTCCCTTTCTCCACAGTGTGTTTTAGTTAATTAGAGAAGTATTTAGATAGTAATAAAATTAGGGCGACCTATTTGTTTTTCGACAAAATCTGTGAGATTTGCACTTTCTTTTCTAAATAAGATCTAACAACAAAGATATGTGGTCAAAATTTCAACCAATACTGCTTGGCCTTAACGTATTCATGAAGGAATCACACAGAGAATTTGTTAACTTGTAAAAATAAACAGTTTATTTTCTTAGAATAGGACAATAACAGGGTGGACAGCACAACAGGGTGGACACATTGTTAAAGGTCAGTAAATGGTCTAATTTTGTAATAAATCAAAACAAAATCAAATGAAGAAAAAAAAAATATTTATAAATCCTTTTCCCAAGTAGGGTTAAATTAGCAGGTAAACAGACTGGTTTTGATCCACAGCAAAACACAAAAAATGAGCCATTAAAGTGGTATAGTGGGCTCTGAGCATGAATGTCTACAGTGAAAGTCAACAAATCACTGCAGAACGAGAAGAAAAATGTCATTGTAAAGGGAGGATGATTGATTAAAAAAAAAAACAAAAAAAAACATCACTGAACATCACCAAGAAACGCCAGTGGTACCTCTTCTCATATTTCTCCATTTTAGTTTACTCTTTTTCCAATATTTTGATCATTTTTTTTCTAGTTTTCTTTTCAAACTCCTTTGAATGCTTTCCTCTTCTTGCCGTTGCCTGAAACACAAAACTTTTGTGAGTATGTTTTGTAAAACCTTAGCAAGTTAGTCGTCAGTATAACATTTTATGAGGAAAGAACTGTTGATAATTGTCATTCAAATAATTTGAAACAATCTAATAAGTCTCATCACCATAAATGTTTCTGGCTCTACTAGACTTTCCTTTTTGTTTTGTTTTTTTTGGTATAACATATTTTATTGTCATAAAATGTCAGTAATAGCTGTAGTAGTGTGTAACATTATCATGTTTGCCTAAAAACAATGCAAAAGTCCTTCCTGTCGTGACCCATGTCCACCCTGTCATGGAAAGCTTGCTGATAGGGTGGACAATGACAGGGTGGACATTTTTGACTCATGTTGCATTCATTGAGCACACTGTTGATCTCATATATGTGCAAGTCTTTGATCACTTATAGTAAGAAGCCACAGTCTTTTCTTTGGAACTGAATGATGCTCATGAGGACACCAAAAGAACTTTATAGTGATAATGACCCATAAACAGTGAAGACAAATTTCCTGATTTTCTCTCTCACTGTTACCATTAGAATGAATGACTGACAAAGACAGATGACAGTGGGCAAACAACAAGGGATCAAATACGTGTTTCTTCCACTGTACAACTCACTTCAGTAGATAAACCTTGTGTCCTTAGTGTAAAGAGAATGTATGCAGCTTTATGATTTATGGATCCTGGTAAAAGCAGGGGATCAATGACAGAACACACCTGATCCAGGTAATCAGCAGCACAGTGTAGGTAGAGCTAGAAAACGGGTAGGTGGGGGACCTTGGGGACAAAACTCTGCCCTAACTTCGCCGCAGGTAAATTGTGGTCTTTGCTATCAAAGCTTTGATGAGGTCAACAATGAATGCTGGACGAGGCTTCTCAAAGGGATTCTAATGAAGAGCAGTTACAAAGAATTTCAGGTTTTCTATGTTTTATTATTCATTTATATATTTTGAAGTCCCCCTTTTCAATAAAAAAAAATGTCCCCACTTGTGTCTTAAGACTGATTATAACGCCTTTAACCAAAATCCCACAACCTAAATGTCTTAAAAAGCCATTCTTCATGTTGATCTGAAGCCTCTGTTTCCAAAATCTCCTCTGGGTGAGGGTCGCTATTTGTACTGAGCTGAGTAGCTCTGACTATGATAGCTCTGTGTCTCTCTAGCATAAATTTTCACCGCTGCTAGAAAAAAAAAATTCTAGCAAAAGCAGAAATGTCCAGTTGTATCGTTTTGAGCCAGATTCCAGCTCAGATGAGGAAAGTGAAGAGCTTTATTAGTTGCGTTTCCATTAACTATGAAACTGTGCAAACATAGTTAATGAAATGCGAGGGCGACATTCAGAGCACTGGGTAGGAATCACATCCCGATGTTTTCCCGTTGATCAGATCTCAGCTCTGAAACTTTTACCTGAATAAGAATGTAGGTTTTGCAGTGTGGGAGTTTTTATATCATTTTGTAAACAAATAGGGAAAGCAATGCTCGCAATGCTTTGTGAGATTCAAACAATTTCTCTGGTCTGCACTAGTTCTAGATCACCTGCTATAGGCACCAGCCAAGGCAGATCTGCGAGAAGGGCCTGGCATGCGTCCATAGTTTACTATCGTACCCGTCCCCACGACCCGCCTCCCACACGGCATTGGACACCGCCCTGCATGAGACCCTACCCGCCGGGCGAGCCAGACTGGCGGGAGCCGGAGACCCCTACGGGGCGGGCCGTGGCTGCGTCTCCGGCAGCAGGGAGAGAGGGCGAACACTCTTGCATTTATCAGTCAGGCAGTTTAGAAAGCTTGTCTTGGACCCGACTGTTATGACATCACTACGGAACATTAATTGAAACAGAGTGTCTTTGTGACAATTGGAATCACAGTGGTTTAATAGAAGAAATACGCAGAAATGCAAAAACGAAACGATTTTTTACTACATTTGTTCTCTTACATAGGTAAAGATTTTCATAATAGGGGGGCTTTAAGCGTTATGTTCTTTCATTATCGGTGATACACTAACAATTACAGCATTATCTAAAATGTATCAGCCTAAGTTGTTTGAATGTAAGAATTATGGTAATGGAGGAGCAAAGTATTGAGATTGAATATACACCATAGCAAACATCAATTGTTTTTTACTGTACTTTTATCACCAGGACGCCCTTTTGTATTTTTCCAGAATGATAAAGTAAAATGGCTATATTCCATCTATGAAAAAAGAGACAAGCATATGAGGAAAACTGGTAGGATGTCTGTGGGGAATCAAACAATGAAGCAGAGAAACGAAGAACACAATTTGGTCTTGTGATTGTTGAGTCTTTATTTGCCACATAATCCCACTCAAGAAGTATTTTCTACATGTCTATTTTTTATAGGACTATTAGTATTGCTTTTTGCATATCACAACTATTTCATTAGAGTTAAAATTTTATATAATGTTGCACTAAAGCTGAACATCAGCCAGTTTTTGTCACAAATGAAACAAAGCAAGAGAAAAAAATATATATACACAACGCTTTGTTATGGGTTCCTGTACAGCTTTTAAATATTTAAACTTAATGGTGCCAGGATTTTCATTCAGTATTTTTATGGTGACATTTGTCATTCCTTGGAGTGTCTCCAACAGTCTGTGTCTTGTAATACCATTTAAGCAGATATATTGTTACGCTTTTATATAACTTGATGAAAATTACACATTTATTTTTACCTTATGATGCTAGGAAAAATCTGCAGTTTTTTTCATTTAATCTTCTGTCTTCTCTAATGCAGTATTGACTGTTGAGGTTGTAATTTTTATTTAAAAATAAGAGAACCCTCCCCTCTCCCCCTCTGTAGGTGGTTTCTCCTCTTAGCTCGGGTCCTCCACCAGAGTTCTGGGAGCTTGAGGGTCCTGCAGTATCTTCGCTGTTCCTAGCACTGCACTTTTCTGGACTGAGATGTCTGAGGTCTTTCCAGGATCTGCTGTAGCCACTCCTCCAGTTTGGAGGTCACAGCCCCGAGTGCTCCAATTACCACGGTCACCACAGTCACTTTCACTTTCCTTCCAAGCTTTCTCCAGTTCCTCTCTGAGTCCCTGGAATTTCTCCAATTTCTTATGTTCCTTCGTCTTGATGTTATCCTCTCTTGGTACTGCCACATCCACCACAACAACTTTCCTCTGTTCTTTATCTACCACTAGAATGTCTGGTTGGTTCTCCATTACCATCTTGTCAGTCTGTATGTGGAAGTCCCACAGGATCTTTGTTCTCTCTCTACCACTTTCTGAGGTGTTTCCCATTTAGCCTTTGGGGTTCCCAGTCCATATTCTGTACACATGTTTCTGTATATTATTCCAGCCACTTGGTTGTGGCGCTCCATGTATGCTTTCTCAGTCAGCATCTTACACCCTGCAGTTATGTGCTGGATTGTTTCCTCTTTGCACAGCCTACACTCTTGTGTAGGCTGTCTTTTGTGTAGGTCTTGTCTGGTGTGGTAGATCTGAGCCTCTATCGCTCTAGTGCTCAGGGCTTGTTCCTGTGTTTCCAGGATCAGAGCTTCTGTGCTCTCCTGCAGGTCAGCAATCTCTAGCCATTGATAGGACTTCTTGATATCAGCCACTTCAGTTATTGTCCGGTTGTATATCCCATGCAGGGGCTTGTCCTCCCGTGAGGCTCTGTCCTCCAGCATTGCATCCTGCTTTCCACTGTCAATTGGGGCCTTGAGCTTGACATATTCATGCATCTTGGATGTTTCATCCTGGATAGTGGCTTCCACGCTCACTAGTCCTCGGCCTCCTTCCTTGCTGTTAGTATATAGTTGGATGTGAGATGGAACCCCCCCATGTGTGGTGAGGAGCTTTCGAGTCTTAACATCAGTGGTCTGTATCTCTTCCTTTGTCCATCTTATTATTCCTGCAGGGTATCTGATGACTGGCAGTCCGTAACTATTTATTGCACGGGTCTTGTTCTTGCCATTGAGCTGGCTTCTCAGGACTTGCCTTACTAGGTACTTGTAATTTTCCTCAATGTCTGCTATTGTTCCTTCTGAGAGTGAGACTCCTTCTGTGTGGACTACCTTGCCTCTTTTTTTTCACCATCCGACTGCATTTCTCAAGACCGAATGACATCCCAATGTCAGTACTGTAGATCCTGGTGGTGTGGATCAGGGAGTCAATGTCGCGCTCGCTCTTAGCATATAGCTTGATGTCCTCCATGTAGAGGAGGTGACTGATGGTGGCCCCATTTCTGAGTTGGTATCCACAGCCAGGCTTGTTCATGATTTGTATGAGAATTTTTTTTTTTTTTTTTCTATGAAGGCTCTTAAAGTCCTGTTGAGGTTGTATAGCTTCAAGCATTCACCGATCCAGGTGTGTGGCATTGAGTCATAGACTTTCTTGTAATCAATCCAGGCTGTACTCAGGTGGTTAATGTGTCGTGACCTGCAGTTTTGTGTGACTGTTCTGTCAACCAGCAGTTGGTGTTTGGCTCCTCTGGAATCTCTACTAATGACCTGTGTGTTGCTCATGAATTGATCCATGTACCTATGTATTTTGGTTGCAATGATGCCTGCCTGACATTAGCTTCCATGTTGTGGAGAAACAGGTTATTGGATGGCAGTTGGAGAGGATTGCACCCTTTGAGGGAGCCTTCTGGATCAGGATCATTTACCTTCCTTTAGCTATTTGGGGTGAGTTCCATCTCTTAGCAGCTGGTTCATTTGTGCTGCCAGGCGCTCACGGAATGCAGTGACTTTCTTAAGCGATAAGTGTGAATCATGTCATGGCCTGGTGCTGTCCAGTTCTTCGTGCCTGGGACTCTTTATTGGATGTCTGCCACTGTGATGGTCATTGGTTTCTGTACAGGGAGGTGCTATGTTCTTTACTAAGAGAGACCAGCCATAGAGCATTGTTTTTGTGTGCTATATACAGTATGTACAATATGTATTTGTATTAGCAGCTGAAAACCTGGGTTTCCATCCCAGTGGCAGAATGTGCCAAAAAAACCATCGTGGGTCCTTAGGCAAGACCCTTCACATTGCTGCCCATCTGGGTCTCTCTGTGCCTTGAAAATACAGGGCAAAACTACCAAAACCACATCTGCAAATCAGTGAAATCTGATTCACTGTGGCGACCCCTGACGAGGTAAGCTGAAAAGTGGACAGAATAACAATCTGTTGTCGGTTTCTGCTTCATTTTGCTTCTTTTAGTTGTTTTAGTTTGTTTTGAGACCACAGTAAAAAACAAAAAAAGTAGAGTACACTGAGACATTCACATCATATTGACATTTTTTTCCTCTCCTCAATCCACTCCTGTATTTAGAGTTGTTTTTATTTCAGTTTTACAGAAATTTTAACCTCCACTTCTTTTTTCTCTTTAAAATAAAGTCAATGCAGAATAGATATAATGGATACAGTTGTAGATTGAGCTCCTCTTTCTCTTCCGAATAAATTATAAGCTTGGCTCTCCACAGTAAACCCACCGGCATGAAATTGCTTGACATTTTTTCCACTGTGATTTCTGCCATTAACCATTTTCTTTGACCGCATTTCACAGCAGCAAGAACTTTACAAAATAATTTTCCCACGGAGCCTCTGGATGTCTTGTAATTTGAGGTGTGGATAGATGAATACATGGGGCAATGCATGTCATGAGAGGACAGCAGTTGTAATATTCAAACCTATGATTAGTGACTGATGAAGCAGAGGGAGTAAGAGACAAATTGAATTGTAAAATGTTGAATGAGAGAAAGCTAAAATGCTCTCTGAGCCTTTAATTAGCCATCAAATCCTGAGGCACTTGAAGACCTTTGGTCAAGACTTTCAGGCAGAAAAGCTTTTAAATAATGAAATGCCTGCTAACGCAGAATCATGAATTTATGTGTAACCCGGGTTTCTGAGATGGTAATCAGTTTGAAACAGAAGGCTCTCTTCTGTACACTTTAATGTTCTAAAATTAGGCTGAGGCTAATATCAATAAAGCCATGAAGTTGGTGAGTTGATACTGTGACAGGCTGATGAGTATGGCCTGATGAGTATTGGCCCAGGTTCTTCAGGAAGATGAAATCTGCATCTCCATTTAGATCCCTCAGCAAAAGTAATCATGAAGTTCTAGAACATTCTGCTAGACTGTTGCAGTGATTTCTGATTGAAGAAAACAGTCTTTACCAACACCAGTGCTGGACATAGCAGCCTGAATCATCAGCTGCGTGCCCTCCAAACGTCGGCCCATTTTTTGCTCACAGACGTCCCGTATCCAACTGTAAGGACAGTTGTGATGAGGACATTAGCAATTAGGAATTTTTGTGGCTTACCGAGACTATGTAAATCAATGATGGTCTTCTGGCTCTTTTACAAGTCTGAAAAAATGATTTAAATTTAGTAGATGATTAGTTGGTGAAATATTTATGTTCTGGAAAATTTGGGCAGATTTCTCCAGAGTATTATAGTTTTCTGAAACCTTGTTAATGTGGGTTTTATTAGCTGGAACCCCAAATTATGTCAAATACGAACAACTAAATATATGACATAAATTAAACAGTGGACCCTGAATCTAAAATCTACACAAGTTTATTTTTTTATAGAATTATGGAAAAAGAAAAACATGTTCACGATATTCCTATTTTTCTTTTTGAATATCCAAACTTGTTTTGGGCATTTTACTACAAAATGGAAATCAATAAGATATTTACATTTATTTTGGTTTCACTTTATTAACTTGGATTGATGGAAGGAAATTATCTCAGTGAAGAGAAGTTATAATAAATTAAACTCCTTTTTTTCACATTTAGAGTGAAAGTTTTAAATAAGATGTAATCATCTGTTCGAAAATATATAATAAATATAAATATATGCAGTATATACCCATGTTTTGTGTATTTATTCATTTATTTTGAGGAAATAAGAAAGTCCAAGATAGGTCTGTGAATGGAAAAAGTGAAATAAATTAACTACATAGCCACTAATATTGTCTTAGTGCTTTATACCTGCATGAAAAAAGATCCATTGAAATGCATGGAACTGTGTTCAGTGACAACTGAACTCCCCCTTCCATCATGCCTTAACTCCATGGTAAATTGTGCCTTTCATGTTGACACTTCATATCAGAGGTAGCCCCCTCAGGCCAAAAGCTCAGCCCCCATACGTCAAAGGAGCCCTGATCAAGCTCAGCCAAATCCCCAGAATTGACAGTAGAGGGGCTATTTTACCTGACATGCACTCATTCTCCCTCCTTCATCAAAATATTGGAACCGTGGCTGTCAGTGTGCCGCACAGAAACCTTGGGGAGCTGGACTTATGAAAAAATCAACACAAAGAACATAAAACAGTAGGTGGAGATGAGATCACATGTGGTGAAAAAGTAAAGTTTTTTGGATTTTTTTCTGCCCTCACAGTCAGAGACCCTTCAACAGGATTCTCAATCATTCAGCTCAGACTCTCTGGAAAAGTTTAAACATTTTTAAAAATGCTGCGTCTCTGCATTTTGTCTAAATTCAAAAGTTGAGCCAATACATCACCCTGCTGCACTCTTAAGTATGAAAAAAAAAGTTTGTTTAAGTGCATCTTTGATGCAGTGGAATGATAACACCGTGTGCACTGAGGCAGATGATGGAGCATTTTCCATGAAAAGGTTAAAAGTTTGCATCTTAAATGGCACAGAGGCGATAAGGTGCTGTGGCCTTCAAAAACTGTGAGGAATAAAAGGGCAAGGGGAATGTCAACCAAGTCATGGATATTATAAGTCACTTTCAGCACATCAGTTTCACTCTTTTCTGCAAACTTCCCATCTAAAAAACACTTAACTGCAACTGAGGCCTTTGAGTTTACACAATATAGATGGATAAGCAAGACAGATCCACTGTATTAATCAGTTAAATTATTTGCAGATAATAAAAATCACAAATGCAATTGATTTAAGATGTTGGGGAGAAAATAAAACAAACATTGAACTTGATAACACAACAAGAAAAAATGTTTTTTTGAATCACTGAACCATCACTTTTCCCTCCCTTGCCCTCTCTGTTTCTCTTTTCTTTTTGCCAACAAATAATAGGAAAACATATCACACTGATGGATTCCCAGCTCATGTATCTTGTCACAGTGGACAAATATGGATGTCTTATGAAATGAACTTGTTGCAACTGAAGGTCAAAACAGATTTGTAAAAGAGAAGAGGCACTAGAGGATTGGTATGGGGTGGAGAGAAAGAAATGATGTGAGGCAGAGAGGGAGAGAAGACAGTGGGACTCTAGAAATATTCATAAAATGAAATGATTAACTGCAGGTACAGATGAGTTTCCTTTCAAACAAGGAATACTGGAAAAAGCATTCACATTCATCTCTAAAGACATTTTGCTGCTGTTCTTAATGTTGTTACACATCTTTCAATCAGTAATCTACTCGGGATTTCAAATGAGATGGGTTGCATTAGTATTTTGTTGAAGATTTTGTGTGACCTTTTTTGTTTGTCTTGCTTTCTACAATCTGTTATTGTTCATGTTAGAACACAGACACTCACCTGGGACTGCTCACCTTTCCAAGACATGCATGCAGGAATTTTACATGCTTGTATGCTTTTTTTTTTCTTGCTTTATTTCAAGCATTAATTGTAGATAATGCAAGACTGTATCAGATGTATCAAAGTCATTACAGAAATAAGGGAATGCATTGATTCAAGAAAAAAATCAAACAAAAACACTCTTAATTGACATCGATTCATTAAAAATGTTGATTTTCAACCAAAGTCAAGAAAAGATTTATTACTTGAAAAGGATTTGGAGGAAGTTAACTTTTATTATCCCGCCTCTATTGAGTTTATGCATGTACGTGTTTAATTATCATCCAACTTCTTGACTACTTTTTATTCCTTTCTTGTACCCTTTATTCCAATCTCTAATTTACTGTTCTCTTTCTCTTCCATCTGGTCCAAAAATAAATGTAAACAAAAAAAATATAATAAAAGTTTAGCCGTATTTGTTAACAAAATGAAGCAATAACATCTATCCAACACCAGAGGCCCTCCAAATTTATGTTCGCTCACCTGCAGGTGGACATGTTAAAAAGTAAATGAAAAAAAAGGTTAATGAAAAGCTGTGGGATGTGGTTTGTGCTTTTGACATCTCACAAACAATTAGAGACCGTAAAGCTGGAAGGAAGGCCCCTACAGGAAAGTAGCTGCCTTCAGAGGTTATAGCAGGTTCTGAGCTGAGGAAAACTCAAGACTTGGCAGGCCAGTCAACAGTTAAGCCTAATCATCAGACCTGAAGAAAAAAAATAAAATAAAACAATTTAAATTCAATGTAAGCAGTCACAGTGACCCTGAAGACCAACCAAATTGTCCGACTACATAAGCACTTGAAAATGACCAAATTAAGTCAGGGATAGTCAGATACCGAGGTAGGCTGTGGTGCTGTAACCATTCTCAATTGGTAGTACCACCACCACCAGCATGAACAATTTACACAAGGCAGGATGGATGAATGAATGAATAAAATGGTTTATTTCAAGTTATCAGGTAATAATACATGAAATAACATATCACATAATAAAAGTTTATTACTCTTATGACTCTCTACAAGACAAACCACTATTTTCTCTCCATAATGGATTAACAACAGACTTAATGGGGCACAATTGTACAAAAATTATAAAAATGTTGTCAGCAGTTTCAGAAAAAGTGAAGAGTTAAAGGAAAAACTTTGAATTAGCTTTAAATGTATTATTTTACAATCACCACAAATTATTTCTAATAATCTCCAAACATGCAAGCTCTTCTGCAAGATTTATTTTTGGTTCTGAAATGTTGTGTTATTTAGAATGAGATTCCTAAATGTTGAATTATGCCCAAAGTACTTCTGTGGAGTGTTTTTCTGGCCACAGACCAAACAAAAGTTATGAGGTGACATGATTTAGCCTCTGGCTTCAACCACCTATCCCGTCTGAAGGGAATGGGAAGCAAACCACAAACCAATGTGCCCTTGGGCAAATCAGGCTGGGGAAGTGCTGTTGTGTAATGTAATATTTAATCATTGTTTTAAATACTCTTTTTTAAACTGCTGTCATCCCACATCAATAAATTGTTAATCTGAACCCATTCCAAAAAACGTTCTTTCTTCGTGTAATTGCATGCATGCCCTTGAATGAAACATTTCTCATCCAGCATCACCAAGTTGTTTCATCGTCTCATTTAGTTCTCCACATTGAGTCACAGACTCCACTACTGACCCTTTCTGTTACAAGGACCCTGACACAACCATGACCACGAGTACTTTACAGCGGTGAAAAATAATGCTGGATTTTTTAAAATATTTTCTTTTAAGAAAAAGTGTTGTAAAACATGACAAAACTCTTCGCTCATGGTTAGAGAAACCACCCAAACCAAACAAACATGGCACCTCTCAAAAGAAGCATTAGCCTCTAACAGCATCTTAAAAAGTAGATTTCAAAGGAAAAGTTGAACGTACAACTGACTTGTAAAAGTCTGTAACTTGTATAAAACTGAAGAAATGTATCTGAATTTCTATTTTTATCTAAAGCTTCTTGACTTTTTTTTGAGTCCCCCTCCGATGAAAATCATAATTTTTTAGTTTTTAACATGTATGTTTGGCATTTTTCTTATGAAAGAGAACAAATGTAATAAGAAATCATTTTGTTTTTGCATTTCTGAGTATTTCTCATTTTAAATCTCTGTCAATCAAACTGTCACAGACAGACTCTGTTTGAATGAATGAAGTTCTTTACATCACAACAGCTCTGCTGCACATGCAGTAAACCCCTCATGGGTTGGGGGCAGCTGGCAGACTGACCCCCAGCGTCGGGTCCAAGTTCCCCCAGCCCAGGGACCCCACCACATGGAGAACTGACCCCCTAGGCTCATTTGACCGCAGTCTATTGTAGTATGTTCGGTCCATGAAGATCATCACTTTCTCGTCCGAGCTGACATCCGGCTCAAAACCATACAGCTAGACATTAATGGACGTTTTTATGTAGCAGTGGTGAAGATTTATGCTAGCGAGACACAGAGCTATCATAATCAGACGGGGAGATCAGGGGCGGGGCTGCTCAGCTAGGCTTCAAAAGCCACGCCCCCTCAGAGGAGGAGATTTTGGAAACAGAGGCTTCAGATCACATTAAGTTTTTTTCTAAAGACATTTAGGTTGTGGGAATTTGGTTAAAAACTTCATGATCATAATTAAAACACTACTGAGAATGATTTTTTTTTAAATAAGAAAAAAATTCATGTGGCTTTTATGAGTTTGAATTTCTCAACAATTTGCTTACAATCCAACAATGCAAACCCACTCACTAGTGATGGAAGTGTATATTAAAAAAAAAAAAAAAAATGAGTGCTGAAAAGTGCTGTGGAGCAAAAATAACCGTGGTAATATATTCCTCTTGTATAACCCTTGTGCTCTCTTATATTATATTGATGTGTGATCCCTCCCATGACAAAGGTAGACTTATATGTCTGCCACAGACACCAGTGACAATAAAAAAAATAATTGAAAAAAAAAGTTCAGCGCGCTGTCTTTTGGGGTTCAGATGACCCAACCTTTGATGTAAAAATACTTTGGATAGCACAAGGGTTAAACCAAAACTGAAACGGTGAAGAAAAAGAGACCAAGTCAAAAGTCTGGACTTTTGATATGGAAATGATAAACGACAGGTTTTCTGGATAAATATAGGCTCTGAAATGCATTTGCATTGTGATTTATTTCTTCTTTTTTTGTGAAAAAATATTTAGTAGTCCAATATTCCTCAATGTCCACATTCTTTCCATTTTGTGAATAAAAAAATATGATTCATGTTGCTTGATAAGCAAAAAAGAAGAAAAAGATATTGATTTTGTTGCAGTGTTATTGTTTTTTATCTTGTTTGATTTTTTTCTGATGTCTGATTTTATAGCATTGTAACTGCCTGGCTGTTCAAGCGTGTTTTAAAAGTCACCACAACATCTCTGTCATTCTCAGGCTGGAGTCCCCAACTCGAACTCTTACTCTGGAGGCTCCCAAAGGTGTGGAACTCAGTGCTGGAGTGGGAGACTTCACAGCATCTTGTCGGAAAGACCTCCTTCTACAGTCTTCAGATGGAGAGGTCAGTAATGGCTGCAGTAAATGTTGAATCACATATACAACTGTCAGTTTAAAATAAAATATAAACAGACAGAGATGAAAAGTTGATTTTGAATCGAGCATTTTTATTAAGTTTTTACTAAGTTTTTTACTATGTTTTCAGAAGAACGTTGCAGACATGAACCTAAGTTTTGTGTCTGCAAACAAAATCTAAGAACATGTGGAATGCTCAATTATTTTGTGCAGTTGTAGATAGACAGCTCTATTAATCCTTTTGAGACGTGCCCGGAGGGAAATTAAAGAACAAATTTGTGGCTGTAAATTGTATGTAAAAAGAAAAAAAAACTGTACAGATGTGGGATTGTCTCATGTACAAATGTACAGTATTCCCCCCTTATTCATGGGGGTTAAGGACCGGAGACCCCCGCGAATACAGAGAACACTAAACCCAACCCCGCGGCTGAACAATGTCTGTTACCAATCCATACTCAGCAAAAACACTTCTGATCATGCTTTTTTTTTTACTTTGTTTTTGTAATATTGTGTACATATATATATACACACACACACAGACACAAACTCGAGCTACAAACTTTGACTTGGCATCTTAACTGATCATCTAGTCATCTCTTTTCTCCTGTCATTTAAAGAAGAGATGGTCAAGTCAGACGCCACTCAGTGCCATTCACAGTTCAGACATTGAACATGCGGTAATTGGCTCTTGTGTTTTCTTCACACACTTTAATACATGTGTGGACATCATAGTACAGCTGCAGAACACTTTTGAAAGCTATAACTCCCTAGATTGCGTCACACACAGCAAAGCGAGGATGTTTGTTCTACTATGTGAGTAGACTTTAGATGCTGTGCGCTCTATTGTGTTGGCCCAACTTCATTAAAGTACCTTATTAGGCTAATGAGCATCATCAATCTAGGCGACCTTGCCCTCCTTTCCTACCCTACTCCTCTCATCACTACTTTCTCCTCACTTGTATTTTGGAGAAGTTACTTCATTAAAGCTTGTTTGATGAGGTTCTCTGTCAGTTGCTGGAGCCACTGTGTGTGTATGTGGTTGTGTATGTGTGTCTTTGTTAGCCTGTTATCTCACTGTCAAGCTCACCGCATAGCTATCTGCCACACTGAGCACAAAAACAGACTTTGCCATTATCCCTTTGCATGTTTATAATGCTGGGTGAGTGTATGTGTGTGTCATCCTGCCATATTGCTTGTCCGCTGAAGCATACCATGTCATTAACTTAGTAATTAACAGAAGAATGACCCTCCTCTAGCGTGTGTCTCTGTCATTGTCAGACGCACACACAAACTGTCTTTTGTTACACATAGACTCGCATATTTTTCAAACCATATTGGAGTGAACTATATTGTCAGACTATTCACTTCCATAAATATTTTTGTTTGACCAGTACGTGCCTTTTCAGGGGGAATGACACAAGTCCTTGGTAATGGTTAGGTTTTGCTGTGTAGTCGCCAAAATGTGGGGAAGAAAAATAAATAAAAAAAGGCGAAATAATGTTAAAGTAGATAAACTGGCTAAAATGTAAAAATACGTAAGAATAAAGGGCCTATGTTATTTTACTCTTAAGCCTTTCAGAGTAAACTACAGCCATATTTATGATCATTTATTAATTTTGGCATACATAAGAACAACTTTTTAAGGAAATCATTATTTTAGCAAGTCAAATTTCTACCTTGAAGGAAGAAGCCTCATTATCTAAGGCTCCGCCTTTCACTCCTTGTGGTTGCCGCCCATTTCATGACGTTAACCTGAACGGCCTGGGCAGCATGTCTGCATTACTCCCACAAAAACAACAACACCGAAACTTTTGCAAAGAAAGATGTGCATATTGTGCATATGTGAAGGTTCACAATTAGTCAGTGGACAAAGGGAAGTTTTCTTGCTAGATGTTTGCTAGATAGTTTTTTGATGTTCTTTTTTTTGTAAAAGTTGGTAAAACCAGTAGTCTTTCAAATACAAAAATAACTTTGGCCCAACTGAGAAAAAAAATGACTAAATGACACAAACAAAGGGCACAAAGCTGAACAGGTCTGACCAGACTCAACAATACTGACATGCTGGGGAAGCTTATATACAGTAGACCAGGGAAAACCATAATGGACACATGAGGGAGGGGGGAAACAAACTAACTAAACATTTTAACAAATGAATCAATGACTGCAAAAACAGAAAAGCTACAACTAAACATATTTAAATAGTCAAAATGGTCTTCACAGCATAAACCTAATAATTTCCTTTAAAGAAACAAAAAAATAAAGTCCAATAAGAGTGTTGGCATTCTCGCCAGTCCCAACCTGCTGATAATTATGGATGTGATTCATTTGATCTGGAACTCAAAAACAAACAAAAGTAAATAAACTGTCTTTTCTCTTAAAATGAATCAAATGTGTGAACCCATCACTGATCTTAAGTTAACAAAGTAAAAGTACATGTTTTAAAGAAAAATAAACAAATACTAACGCCTATGTGGTGGTTTAAGGTACCCCCCCCCCCTCTTGAGGTTTGGAAGGGGTTAGTCTGGGGCCGGTGCTGGCAACAGAGACTCTTCCTTGAAGGGGCTGATGTCCACTTTATGACATCACAATGTGAGGACTTATTAGTATTTGTGGATGAGGGGGTGCTTAGTGATTTTGGAAGAATGCTCAGAAATGTGTGAGTTCAATTGGTGGTTTGTTTTTTTTTTTTTTGTGAGGACTTAACATCTCAAAACACTGAAAATCTAAAAAAAAAGGATTTTGCAGAATATAGGCCCTTTTTGTTTGCACTGCCAAACCAAGTTCCTTAGAAATAGGTCAAAACAATGTACCCCATTGTCAGATTTTCTTTAAAAAAGCAATAAATAAATAAATAAATTGGGTAATGAAAAGGATCATGCTAAGAATTCCCATCTTGAGCAAAAAATCTCATCACTAATATGAGTTTTATCATACTAAGATTATTCTGCATTTAAAAAACTTTCTTAATAAGAGCCTTATACCTGCACGCCTAAAAGTAAAACAGTCTTTTTATTTTGTTAAGATTGAGCTTTGCAGTGACAAAGTAAAGCCCTCACTTGATCGCTGAGAAAAGCATTAGTTCTAGCCCTCAGGATTATGCATATGTGCAGATGGTGAGCAGCTTGGTTTAGTTGAGTCATACATACTCCACCGCCTACAGTGTTTGTGTGTGTCCTGTTTGTATGTCCTTTCTGTGTAAATGATAGATTACAGACCAGGAACAGCGTTGTGTTGAATACCAGCAACTTTTTGAAAACCACTAACTAACCTCTACTGATTGTAGTCTTCTTTTTTTTTACCTTTCCCTATACATGTTTTTTATTTGTAACCATTTCTTAACTGACATTCTCCAAACTCTGTACTGCCTTAATTAAGGAGCGTAAGCAGAATGATCAGATAAAAGACAGCCTGATTGAATTAGACACAGAATACAACCAAACTGCACATAAAAGAATCCTACTGCATTCAGTAAAGGTTTGTTATTGTGGATGATGGCCAATAATGACAATGAGAGGTGGGTAGCAAAGAAACCCAATTGTTCATGTGAAGTTAAATTGAAATATATTTTTATTTTTGTTTTTTTTTAAGCATCACAGCATGATTTCACGTTTAACTACGACTGTTGGAACATGACCAGTAGGGGTGCGTTTGACTGGAATCTGGCAATACTATTGCAATACACGTCTCGTGATACAATACATATTGGAATATATTCCAAGACTGTGCCTGAACCCTTTTTCTTGTATTTTAAAGAGTATGGCTTAGAAAAAATACAAGTCATACTAAGTAGCATGTGTCTTATAATAACAAAACCGCGAGGTTGACTGAACCAATAAGTTATTTAATACAAGCTGGTTCTTGTGGATCTTGTTGTTCTGGTGTGATGTAGAGCTGCTTAAAGTGTGCAGTGCTGACAACTAGCAGTCGAGAGTTTAGCTAGAAAATAAAAGTAAGATGCTCACAACATTTTTAATTAATACAAGTATCGCCAGATGAAATATTGTGATATATAACTGAATCAATTTTTCCCTGCATCCCTAATAGCCAGTAAAGCTGTTGTGGAGCTGAGTAATTACAGTAATAGTCATGCTAATAAAAACAAACTAACAAAAACAAAACCAAAAACATGCTTTTGTTTATGTGAAGTTTGAGAAAATGTGAAATTTCAGAGCTACTCTTGTCATAAATGTATAATCTGCCACAGAAATTAATAAAATGTAAAACCTTGTTTGCAAGATTTTTTTATAATTATAAATGTATAAGTATTTAAGTGAAAGGGAACTACACTGCTTTTAGTTATTTTTTAACCGACCAGGCTCCATTTGATTATATTTTCTCAAATTTAAATAGGTTTGCACTCAACTATGTATTGATGGAAAATTATTTCTGTCATTTTCCACTTTTCTCTACACTTGCCATACTTCTCATCTTCCTTATTTACTATTCCCCTTTTTCATTTTTGTCCCTTTTTATCCCACATCTTCCCATCTTCGTAGCATCTCAGTTTTTCATATCTCTGTATCTCAGCTTATCTAATTCACTTTTCTCATGCTGGGTCATACATCACCGAGAGTGTCAGTTATAATGTTTTACCTCTTTCCTGTCATCTCCTTTTTTCTTCTCTTTTTATGAAATGTTCCTCTATTTTCTTCTTTGCTGATGTCTGCTAGAATACTAGAGTGATGCACAGTCGTGGTGTCAGTGTTTATCAAAGCGGGACACCGTGTAGGGGTTGTGAACATTCCATAATTTTCATGCAAATTTCCTCAACTTCTGAACTTCATCAGGCAAAACTAGAAATAAAAGTTCACTTTACTGAAGGGTAGCTACATGATGAAGGACATTTGCATCTGTGAATGACTTAGGTATTCCCAAAGAAGTAAGAAAAGACATGTTAGGCTGCTAGGAAAGAAAGAGACCGCTATTTCGGTCACAGCTGTGCACAGGCATGAATATTATGCAGGTTTCTAAGGCACTTCACCTGCAAAAGAAAACTGGTTTGGGTTTGTAGAAGATATAAAATGTGCAAGACACATAAAAGATTAAAAACAATATGCTGAAAAAACAAAGTTATAATACTAAAAACTAGAGGTATTGATTCATATCACGATTTGAGGTTGCTGATATGATTCATAACTGATTTTGGTTCCTTTTGAGTGATCCAATTCACCCCGTAGAGTAATGTTAATATGACAGAATTATGTTGGTGAAACTATAGTAGTTATGATAAATAAAAAACAGCAAAATGTTGGTCTGAACTACAGATTGTAGATTTGTGCATGTTAACTAAACCTAAATGTTTCGGATTTTCCCAACTTGTCATTTTTTGAAGTGCTGGCTGTTCACATTGAATCATGGGTGCTCAACCTCCGAGCCACAAACCAGAACCGTTTCCAGCACCAGGATGCGGAGTGCGCAGTTACCCTAACCCAGTACCGGTACCCTAACCTGGTACCAGTTTGTGTCCGGGCCTGGTTCACGCACAGTACCGCATCTGGCACCGGTTCGGGTCTGGTACCTGGTTCTGGATGTGGACTGGTCAACGGGAAGCCTCCAGCACCGATACCAGCCTGCATCTGGTTCTGCATCCGGTACCGCGTCTCAAATGGTTGCGGACACTTGATTTTTGCGAACAGCCTGCATGTCAAAAACGACCAGTTGGGGACATCCCAAACAACAAGGAGTCCTGAAAAATATGTCAATGTGTGATGGCTTGGAGATGACAATATGTTGGTAAATAAAGCACACTATACTGATGTAGACAGACTCCTGAGAAAAGCTCCCATTGCCCAGACGATTGAATGGGATGTGAAGTTTTCCAGATTCCTTGTATTTCTTCAAGATAATCAAGTGTAGATTAAATGTGTATAAACAAGTAAACAAGAATGAATGTCAAATCCATTCACATTTTAGTTTGATAAAGTTCAGGCCACTGTTGTTTTTCTACTTTAGAATAAAACAATTAGTAGAATATTCTACCACACTATGGTCACATGTCTTTGACAAATTCAAAGTGTTTCCACACATTGGACTGGAATAATGGTTGATCAGTTTTTTCTGCATCACGTGTGTGTTGTCTATGGCACTTGGTCGTTTTTACATTAAAATAAACCTACCGTGGCTCAGTTTAAATAGTATTTTCCAGTGGTTGATTGGTTCAATTAGCAATTTATACAATTTTGAAACAATTTTAATGGTATATTCGATTCTGCCTCATACTGGTTGATGTGGTTTTATCGTAGGAATAGAATTTGATACATCGATTAATCGTTACACCTTTAGTAAAAACTCAA
The DNA here is from genome assembly GCF_002922805.2 of Oryzias melastigma. Classification (NCBI taxonomy): domain Eukaryota; kingdom Metazoa; phylum Chordata; class Actinopteri; order Beloniformes; family Adrianichthyidae; genus Oryzias; species Oryzias melastigma. The sequence continues at coordinate 1,398,208 of NC_050525.1, read as the reverse complement.
TCAAAGTTTACAGCATTGATGTATAGTATCACATCCTAACATGTGTTACAATAAGGAACCAAAATGAGAAAAATGAAGCTACAAAATGGAAAAATTTTCATTTTCAAATCTTTTCTAAATTAGAAAAGTCATTCAGAAATATCTGACTGTATCAGTTCAACTTCAATACTTTTTCTTTTGATACAGATTCTCACCATAAATCAAGCTGCACACAAACTTAATGTTTTAATTTTGAATTTGCGAAACAGAATGATAGAAAATGCTTGGATGTATTGCTGAAAACCAAATTGTTTTTCTGAACTCATGTTCTTCTTTTGGTTTTCTCTCAGTCTGCAGGTTCAGCTAAAGGGTTATTCTTTATTACAGCCGCTCCACCTGTTAGCGTTGACCACTCAGTGATGTAATAAACACGGGGTGAAATGAAGGGGAACAGAGGTGAACAAGCTCAGGGAATTTACATACTGAGTTTTCTACCAGGATATCCTTCTTTCTCATTGGGAAACAAATTCAAATAATACCAAGAAAAACATTCCACAGCCTGCGAGGGTTCACTTCTGACTGCAAACCGTTTAAATGAGCTACACATGATGTCTACATTCCAACCCCGAAACACCTCATCCAAAAAACATTGCTCTTCAGCCGGTCTCATAAACGCTTGTGTTAACGCTGACACAAATAAACAGAGGGGAGCGGATAAAAGCAGGAGGTAAGGAGGATCAGATGAGTGGGAGGTGGAGAAAGATGGCAGAAAATAGATGTTTCTGTCATTTTTGCAGGGGGAAATAAAGGCACGTAGGACAGCGGGGCTTAAAGCCAAATCAATGTTGTCAGCAGCTGGCACTTAAGAAGGGGCCATTAAAGTTTAAAAAGTTGGGAAAGCAGCGGTGGAATTAGGGCCAAATGGGTCAGAGGTAGGGTAACGCTGGCTTCCATTAAAATCAAAGCCAACAAGATGTGACAGATCCTCTCAGGATTCCTGCAGTTCTCGTTCCTTTTTTTGTTATGTACTCTCTTTCTCTCCTCCCTCTGTCCCCCAGCATCTCTTTCAATTCTTCATTAGCTCACTCCATTCTGCTTGTTTAGATCCCACTCTCTCTTTTGTGACCCAGAAATCTTTGTAAATGTTTTCATTTTGTTTGGTAGATTAGTGCTGCATTTATATACAGAAAAATTTAACTTTTGTAGAGGATTTTTTATTTAATTTTGCCTCTTATCTTGTTGCTAGTTTGGTATAAAGTAAAAGGGTGATATTTTTCCATCGTAACTGTGCTTCATCAGGTTTTAAAGATCATAAAATGTGAACGGCGTGAGGACAGTTCCCTTACTGGCCTCTCATTCCAGCTAACTATTCATCTGATAAAGCGAAGAAAGCAGTGTCACAGGAGAAAAGCTTTGACTACCTTGACACATCTTAAGAGGACCTTCAGATTCATTTGGACATTCCTTCAGCTATTAACCCCAAACTTTGTGTCCCATCTAAAGTGATTGACCTTATTCAAAATGAAAAGGGAAGCCTCTGTTTTTTTTTCAACCACACGCACCACATTTCTCTTCACAATTTTTGACACAAAATACAACGCAACTTATTCTTTTTTATCAAAGGTAATGTCTTTGTCCGTCAGAAATTACTGTATAATTTATTTAATTTTCCCTTAGCACTTAGTCACCTTCCAAACTGAAACCATCCATTCTAAAGTCCAGATTAGGGACGTGTGTCTGTTGATGCTGTCAATCATTCGTTTTTACAACCCTGGGAAGTAGTGGCTTATTAATGCCACAATAAAAAGGAATAAAACCCAAAAGGACATTTTTAAAGCTTTTCTAGGTTATGATTTAAGCAAAGTTCATATCATACTGCATGGATGAAGGACAGATATAAACTGCAAGACGACCAGTGAATGCCACCAAACCCGATCACCAGAACTTCATGTGTCGGCAGTAGAGTTGAATTCAATGTCAGAATACAGACAGCTGAAGGGTTTACACTTTATTACTTCTTTGCAGTCACATGACTTAGACTTGGGTCAGACTCGAGCCATAAATTTGATGACTTTAGACTTGACTTGGACTTTCAAAGCCATGACTTGTGACTTGACTTGGACTTTAATATCCATAAATAGTGACTTGACTTGGACTTCAGACCTCTGACTCGCAAAGACTTGCTATTTCCCCCCAAATCCAAGGATCATAAAGTATATTGAGAAAACCCTGTCTCTGTTTAAATCTGTGTGTGGTGTCTGCCCAACGTCCAATCAAATTCGAACCATGCTGGACTGATCTGACTGTCCAACCAATCAAATTGCAGAAAAACATTACTCTGGTTCCCTGGGTTTTTGTTATTGAGAAATCATTTTGGATTTTTGAAATTGATGATTATGCTTGCAAAATACAGTTCCTAAGAGCACTATGGAAATAGTATTACTGTTTTTTTAATGACTTGAAAGGACTTGAAATTTGTCTAGGACTTGTGACTCGACTTAAGACTTGTTGGTCTTGACTTGTGACTCAACTTGAGACTTGCCTGCTTTTGACTTGGGACTTGACTCGGACTTGAGGACAAATACTTGAGACTTGCAAAACAATGACTTGATCCCCCCTCTGCCTCTGGTTTGCTTGGTATCTCTACATCCACCAGGAACTGTCATTATATGATCCCTCAGTACTAACTAAGCTTCACATGCACAGTATCAAGTATGGAGAAGCAGCTGCAGTCTTTTTGTCATCAGACATGAAATTAGGAGACAACACTGCTGCCAGTCTGTCAGCAGCACAAAACAAACCAGCAGCGCAGGGTGTTTGGGTTTAGCGGGAGGTCTTTCCAAAATGAGACATGCCAGCATGAGACACGATGCACAGAAACTGGGACTCTCCTGGATAGTTAAAACTTTTGCAATACTTAAACTAAGTTTTACCTTTCTTATTAAGAAGATGGGCAGGTCTCTCATCAGCTAGAGCGCAGGCAGTTTCTTCAAGTCTGCTCTGCTGCATGTAAAAACGTCTGTCTGTGGGATTTAGGGGAAGAAGAATCACAACATTCACCCCCTCATCATTCAGCTCACACTGGTAGCGTTTTAAATAATCAAAAACTTCTGAAAATTAAACAAGGAAATCAATTGCCAGGTTATCTACAGAGGAAGCTATATGTCAGTCAGCTATTGTTTTTGTTTAAAAAGACAGGAAAATTAAGCTTTAACCAAAGTTTCCACTTTTTGGGAAGAAAAATAGTTTTTTCTTTTGTTTTTATTGAAATGACAAAATAATGAGTATAAAAAATAGCCATAAAAAATGTATTAGTTGTGAAAAACAAAGTAATATTTGCTTTAAAACTCTTTAGGATTAAGTAATATCCCGTTTTAAAGATGTTCAATGTGAATAAGTAAAATAGTAACAATTTCACTTAATGAAAGCAATTTCTAACATTTATTGTAGAAGCATCTTTCAGACATGCAGCGTTTGTCAGCTATAAGTAAGAGGGCTAACATTGACAGAAATGAATAAGTATGCTAACAATGAATTTCAATTAGTAGTATAAGATCTGTCCAGAGAAAGATAGTAATGATTGGAAGATTGGTGGACCATGGACACTAATACTCAATACTCTGTCACTATGGGTCTGCTGACAGTCTGTTCCAACTATCTGAATGTTAGAAACAGATTAAAATAAACTCTGTGTGATAGTTAGCAGCAGGCCAAGTACTTGAACTGTCTTTTTCATTGACTGTATGAGAGAACTGGACTGAGCGAGTGTGATGTCACCCATAGAAAAGCCAACTGAGTTGTCATCTTTCTGTGACATAGATGGTGCCATTTAAATCCAGAAAAACACAAGTGTGCAGTGATTGGTCTAAGTCAAAGGTGTCAAACTCAATCGCTCAACAACACATTGGGCAGATTGAGGTTTAGATGTGGGTTTTGCCACTGTGTTTTGTTGTCCGTCTGTTTTACTCTGTTTGCCTCAGTTATGTTATCCGGTTATGTTTATATCTTTCACCGTGAGGGAGAAGGAGGAAGAGGATGATGACATCCTTGTGACATAAAGTGCTGTGTTTAACAAAGAAAGCCAGAAGTCTTTCTGATTTCTCAGCCTTGACTTTGACACGTGTGGTCTAAGTAGATCTGATTCAACATTTCTATGGCCACTACTGGCACCAATCAGGAGTGAGCTTGTAGGAAGTCCACTCCCCTTCTACTGAAAAAGAGGTTTAGGAGAAACTATCAATCTAAAATCTCAAAACCCTTGAGGTGGGACCAGCAGGCACCACATGCTTTTAATGTGGCATCTGATTGGCCGCTTTATAACTAAATATATATAAAGAAATACTAAAAATCATCAGAGTGAGAATGGTTATTCTGACAAATACACTGACTGAGTAATAGCTGTGTATTTCTCTATAGAAGTCTATGGGGTTTTGGAGTCTTGGAGCCAGCAGGTACTTCCTTTATGGAATGCCATAGGAGGAGGAGTCACTCAGTCCAGTTCTTATATACAGTCAATGGTCTTTTCTGAGCTCTAACCGTGACTCCATACATACATTTTTGAATATTCATACATGTAGACCTGTAAATCTGAAAAATATGATAATAAGGCCATCATCTCCTATTGCTGTAGCATGAGACTCAGCTGTATAGGCAGTTGATGTTGAAAGAATAGAAAGGCTGTTATATACTCCACATTTAGGCTTAATATTTAATTATGAACATATTTATCATTTGTGTTTACTTTTATTTTCAGCATGCTTTTAAAAACCAAATAGCTGTAAAGCACACTTGCCCGTAAAAATTGACATAAAGTAAAAAAAAAGAAAAACAAGTATAAGAAAATCTGATAAAACTGTGCTACCTTGTTATAGTCTACCTGTATGTGTGTTTGTAATATTTGCTCTTTTTTAAATTCCATTACTCCTTTATTGTGAACTAATTTAAGTCGCTGCTGCTTCTCCTGGCACAGATAATTCATGTCCTTTCAGTCATTCCACACACTAACTTTATCTGTGTGCGAGTTTAAAAGACAGCAACCACAAATACCTGCCAATAGCTGGGAGATGAGAATCCTTCTGAAAAGGTTTGATTCATGCAGGAAATTGTATTAGCGCATGCTCTGCAGTGGCTGTGGCAGCTATGTTTGTAATTCTGCCAGTCTGACGCAACTCTGCCTCAGTCTCTGTGTGCGCAGGATAGTTGTCTATTTCTCATTTGAGTCTGTCACAGTGCCATCACTTTATCAGCACAGTGTGTGTTTGTCCATGAGGTACAGTGACGGAGACCTGTGTTGATTTTTTTTGTGTTTGGTCCCAGGGGTTGCGACACTTTCAGTCTCCCTTCAGCCTCTGTCATTTTCCTCACTGTCAGCTCTCATTCCAGCATCTGTCCATTCAACAAGCCTAATGGTCCGTGTAATATACTCAGATAGTTCCACAGCCACCCACCTATTTGTGCTGGAGTATGTGCGTTTGCTGTGTGTGACTTCAGGAAAGGCAAGGAAGAGAAAAGAAAGAGGGAATTGGAAGGAGGGTTAGCTAAAACTAGGTAGGCATAAAGGTTGAATTGTGTACTTTAGTGTTGACATGTTGTTGTGCGTCCACTCATGTTCCCTCCCTCCGCCACCATCTTTCTTTCTGCAACTCCCTCCATTTCCTGAGTTAAAGACTTTAAACTCAACACTTTCTTTTCTCCCCCGCTTCTGCACAGCCTTCTAATCTAAGAGTCTTTAAATTTCCGACATCTGAAACGTGTTTGTTCACTTTCCTTCTGAGACGCAGCTGTGAAGATCAGAAGAATTTTCTCATCTGTCAAATAACAAACATCTTACAAACTCACCTGGGTTTTTTTTTTACAATTGCTTTAAATCATACCTTTTAGACTTTTGTCATCTCGAGAAGCGTTCTTAGTCACGACGCTCGCAATTTTTCCCCAAGAGACAGGCAAGTTTGGATAATGTGGCTTTATAGAACTTTTTGTACAGTATTTTTTCTTGCATATACAGATGCTGGATATCTCCAGCACAGTCTTCACAAAATAAAAAAAACAGTGTTCACATTTTGACTTAATTAACAGTAACATCTTTATTTATTTGTCTGCAGTTTGGACGTATGACCACATATAACCCCTTTCATTTCTATGATCCTAAAACTCTGGAAATGATCAACTGTAGTTTTTGTGTTCATATTTTCGACTTACTTCTAGCACCACAACTCTAATCTCTTCATCTTCTAATTCATTTCAACCCCGATTAAGTGAACTTAGCTGTTGAACAGATTCCATCCTTCAAACAAAGTGCATTTGTTTGGTATTTTTCATTTAAATGTCAGGTGCACAGCGGGATGATGGAGTTTCAGGAAGCAGCGCGCTAACGCGTTTCTGTAAATAACAGCACAGTGGAGTCTTTCACCAGCAGAAGATTAGCACAGCAGTTCAGATACGGTCCTTGTGTCCTTTTGTCAAAGTGTCTTTCTCCAAGGTTCTGGACTCCATCAGCATTTCCATTATAACATGTCTTAGTTTAATACTTTTTTTTTGTGCTCACTGAGTCCTTGCTAGTTTGATAAAAAGAATCACAGTGTTGTGATTTATAACACAACTAGCTTTTAGAAATTAACATCACTGGAAATACTTTGCACCACAGTATCAGGCTTTCTGCACTAGGAGGACACTAGTTTATCATTACAAATGGAGGAATTATACAGTTTAAAATCATTAAACACAATCTATATAATATTGTTTGATAAACAAACAAATCACGAACATTATTATTATTCATGCACAAGCAAAATAGTGTGATACATAAAACCTTTACAGAGTGGCAGAAAGTATCAAATGAGGAAGTGGACACCAGGAAGATGAAAAGGAACACAGTTTTATTAAAGAAAAGAACTGTGTCCTATAAAGAAAGAAAAGAAATGAAATGATCAGTTTACTGGTTCAAAACAGAAAAATCAAAACAAAGGGATTGGAACTTTGGCCAAACATAAAATAAGTCAGGAGCCAGCCATGTCGACGGTCGCCTAACAAAAATCTGACTATTCAAAAGAAACTAAGCAAGCCTGCAAATAAAGACTGCCAAAGTTCAACCCCCAAACTAAAATAACTAAACTCAGCAGTGTAAGACTGCTGAGGAAATAAAGGAGGAAAAAAGAGAACCAAACAAACCAGCACAGCTCAAACTCAAAGACCTGCTGCTGCTCAAGTAGGAGTGAGGCTTTATAATTGATTTTTTAAGAGTTAACTCATGCTCAACTAATACTTAACTAATGCTAAAAAAGTATGTAGTTATTAGAAGTGTTACAAAGATCTTTATTTAAAAAATAAAATGCTTAAGCGATCAGACTCAACACACAGGTAGCTGGGATGAGGTAAACTAAAGCTCAAAATAAATCAGTAGTTGAGTATGAACTAAAACTTTAACACAGCAAACCAAAGGCTTCATTTTCTTAAAGTGTACCTCAATTTTTTTTTTCGTAAATGTTTCCAAAGTTGTTCTTGCTCAAAAGAGGTGGAGATTCTGTGTAAAAAATATATTTTTTGTACAACAAAAAGTTTCTGCAGTGGATTTGTATTGTCTTTCTGAGTAAGACTAAACCAAAGCAAAGCAAATAAACATACTTTTTATTTTCGCTGCCATGGCTTTTAAAGCCACCTTCTATTACAGCTGAATACGTTGCTTCATTCCCATCCTTTCCCGCACTAAAACCACCGACCTCTTTTGCTTTTCCAAAGAAAATCATCTTTATAAAACATGTTGACTTTCCATAATTCCCACCTCTTGTGTGTTTCATATCTCCTCGGTGCCAGAGGCTCATTTTGTATGGTGGGGATCAGAAATATGAACTTGTGCTTTATGCACATTCTTAGGCTTCCAAACAGATTTGCAGGGTTTGCTTGTGTTTAACAGAACAACCACACACACACACAGAGCGACAAAGTACCTCCCTTTCTATTGTGTGATGGTTAAGCCAATTCAGTTCAGTTACCAAGGTTCTCTTAATGCAACATACAAAAACAATACACATCCAACAGAACAAAATTCATTATGAGTGTTACAATACAATTCAATCTAAGTCCAATGAAGTCAAACTGTCTTAACTTTAACATGACAATAGCCTCTATCACTAGGAAGCAAATGTCACTCTTCCATCACAGATACAATGAAAATATTCACTCGACCACTTTATAGGTACACCTTACTAGTACTGGGTCGAACCCCTTTTATCTTCAGAACTGCCTTAATGCTTGGTGGCATAGATTCAACGAGGTACTGGAAACATTCCCAGACAGTTTGATCTATCTTGACATGACAGCATCAAACAGTTGCAGATTTGTCAGACAAACATCCATGATTTCAATCTCCTGTTCCACCACATCCCAAAGGTGTTCTATTGATAGCTGGTTTCAAGCTGGTTTCAAGTCTACAATCGCTGAAGGGTAATGATCACTTTTCTAGACATTGCCATCTAAAGCTGCTGGTGTGGCAAAAAAAAAAAGAGAGACAATAGTTGTATGAAATAGGAAAAAAACAATTAATGTTGGCCATATTTTTGTAATTATATGAAGACATACATTTCTATTTAATTATTAAACTGGTAAACACAAGAAAACAGAGCAGAAAAAATAAAAAGAAAGAAAGCAGCAGCAGGAACGGAGCTGATAAAATGAACATTGTTTAGGCGTCACCAAAACACACTCAAGAGAAAATCCCAAACTAATCTGGTCATCATAGAAAAGTTATCAGTTTTGGTCGTTTTTTGTTTTATTTTTTTTATATGTGAACTCTTGCGTGCACTTTGGTTACACATTTCAGGGTTAAACATCATAACCTAGATTTTCAGTTATAATTTTTTGGGAAATTTAATTTATTAAGAAGTTAACATTATTGCTCCAGTTTAGCCTATCTGAAATCAATCTCCAATTGTATTCTTATTTTTTTTTAGTGCATGTTTTGTGTTTGCTGCTGCAGTGGTGTTCGATGGATTATATTTGGTACTGCAGCCTGCACTGCCACCAGAGTAAAACTGAAGTCAAGGTTCTTTATTATTTTATAAACTAAAAATATACTCTACCATTAACAAATGTATCTTTAAACTCTTTCCTTCTCTTCAGTTTTTTTAAACATTTCAGCATTAGCATTTAATGATAAAATGTGTTGAAAAATCATGTTTAGGCAACATTATGTTGTTTCTTTTCTTTTCAGAGAGCATGCTAGTGGATGTTGTAGAGAAGCTGATTCCAGCTTTAATCCACTGCAGGTTGGCCTTCTGGAAAAGTCTTTTCCAAAAAAAAATCTGTTAGAAAGCATCAGCTTCTTTAAACACTGAGATTTCAGAGCGAGTAAAACCAACCCCATCAGTCCTGTTCTCAAATGATTTCACTGAAAACCTGTTAGATATTGATTTTAAAGTGCTGCTGCTAGTTTTTTATTCAGTCAATGGTGTGGGACCCAAATGCTAACTATCAAACAAACTGGAGTTTGAGGTCCACAGGAATCGGTCTGTAGTTTACTGGGTTTGAATCCATCTGTGTTTATGTATTATCCAGATCATGAATAGAACCAGCGTTTATGAAACTGAAATGTTTTTTTAATGTGTTAATTTCAAGTGTAACTTTAAGAATTCTCTTCTGCTGTCTTTATTGCAAAGCTTCACTACCTGCACTCTTGCTCAAATGTAAACTTTACTTATAAGGCGCCTTCTATGCAGGAGCAACATAAAGTGCTTTACAGGTTTAAAAGAATGATAAAAAAACATCATAGCCCACACAAAATGCTCTCAACCCTCCAAACCCCTCACACCCAACTAAATAAGACATAAAACCACATCATCAACACTCAAAGTGCAAATAGAACAAGAAACCGATGTGGGAATCTGAACCAACTGCAATGACTCCGTATCACGAGAAGGTTCGGTCGCTGTGTGGAGAATCCCTCTGAAGAGTAAAATAAAGAAAAGTCTGAATAATCAAATAAATAAATAAGTATACCTTAATGCAGGGGTGTCAAAGTCAAGAGCACGTGGGTTAAAATCCAAAACAAACCTTAAGTCACGGGCCGGACAGGACAAACCTTTATTGACACAACGAAAAAATTTTTTTACTATGATTTACAAAAAGGCAGGAATGTAATTTTAGAATTAATCAACTTAAATCTTAAATAACTTTTAATATTCTCCATAAAAATATGTTTTGTAAAAATTATACAAGTCAGAAATGAGCGCAAGATAACATCGGGTCATTAATAACAATAAAATAAAATGATCTGGAGGGACGGATAGAATTGCCTTGGCTTTGACATATGTGCCTTCATGGAAAGAGAAAAATGTTTGCTTTTCTGTACAGGCCTCCGTATATAAAAAGCCTTGACTTGCCTTAACCCTCACATGTATGTAATAAAAAACGTCTGTTGTAAAAAATACTTGGAAAAAAAAGGATCTGCCCACAATATTTATAACAGATTCAAACTGGAATCTAACAAAGTCAAATTCCTCTTTTCACATTGAGGTCAAGGCCTTTACATCCACATTCTTTGAATACAATATTTCTGCTTTCTGCCTACACACAAACAAATGATCAGCAGCCTAAACATCTCAGATGAATGATTAAAAATCACGAAGGTGTCTGATAATGTTTTATGCTTCTGATAATGTTTTATGCTGTGCCTGATGACAAGGATTTGTAGTACTACACAAAAATACGTCTTTATTTTTAAAGTTTTAGGAGAAGCTGGTATTTTTTGGACAAATATAGCACCTAAGATCTATTTTAATCTGAGTTTACAAAAAGCCCGTCCAATGAACAGCCTTCCCTGACATGTTGGGTGATATGAGCTGGTTATGGGGGTTTTTGAACATCAAACAGCAGTTTTTAAGAACTCTGATTTTCTTTTTACCTTGAATCATGTAATATTCATAGCATGTCACCAATCAGTGTGCTGAGGACAGTAAACCTTGGGAACCGTGAGTTTTAGCATCACTGAAGAAATGGGATAGATCGAACAAACTTGAAGGCTCTGACTGTGTTCTGACTGACTGCTGAAATTAACAGAAAAGAAATGGCTAAGGATTAACCATAAATAATACATTTGTTCTGTCATAAGGCTGCCTTTACAATAGTTTGTTATTTGGGGGGAGGGAGGGTCCTTTAAAAAAACTTTTTCTAAAAAAAAAAAATTGAATAGCATAAAAAGCCTTTTGATATTCATAATTAAGAACAAAACGCTCTTAGAGCATTTATTTAGGGAACTCTCATGTATTTATTTGGTTGTTTTTTTTTATATAAGTTGGGGGATCCTGCTCATAAAACCCATGAAAACAAGATGAAACTCAGAAAATGTGAAAACTGTGGAGAAATAATCATTTACTTCTTACGTTTTGCAAAAAAAGAAAGACAGAAATTATGATCACATCAAATAAGTCCATCCATTCAATTTCTAAACCCACTATTTTCCTTTCTGGGTCACGGGGTTTCTTGGGGCCTGTCCCGACTACTGTTGGGCGAAGACGGGGAACACTCTAAAGGTCGGCAGTCTGTTGCAGGGCCATACACTCCCACACACACTCTGACATGCATACATAGAGACACAAGGGGCCAAAATCTTAGGTCGGCCCCTTGTGCAATCCCAAACCTTAAGATTTTGAACTCCTGTTTGACCTGTGACCTTAGAACAAGATAAACATTTATTGAACACAATAAAACATTTTTTTTTAAACTTTAACAACTTAAGTTTTTGACATTACTATGAATAAAAACTTTTACTCTCAGTGAAAATATATTTTGACAAAATTATACAAGTTAGAAATAAGTTCAAGATAACATCAGACCATTAATAACAATAAAATAAAATGTTCTGGAGGGCCGGATGTTATTAACCAACGGATCCAGTCCCCAGGCCTTGACTTTGACTCATGCTTTAGAGTCACTAACTAACCTATAACCTATGAAGCATATTTTTGGGTTGTGGGAGACTGTGGGCTACTTTTGCACAGGAAGAAGAAAAAATGAAATTAAGCTTTATTTGTCATGCGCAATATCCACACAGGTCAGTAGTACAATGAAATACTTGGGATGAGATGCCAGTGAACTCGCCAAGTGAGTAAAAATAATGCAGAACATGCAAACTCTACACAAAAAGGTCTCTGCCAGGATTTAAACCAGGGCCGTTGTCCTATAAGGCTATGGAGCTAACCATTACTCAACCAGATCGATCTGTCTGGGGCAAGTAGTTCATCAAGTTGATCAATAACATTAAGAAACTGTTTCAGAATGAACTAAATTGTTTATATCAATTTTGGAAAATACCATTTGGATCAAGCTATTTTTACAGTCCATTGTTTGGAAACACTGAATTTTGCAAAGACCCATGACCATGCAGTGTGGTATAATGTTCAAAGAGTTTGGAAAACAGCACCGGGATAAACTTTATGAAACTAAAATGTGAATGGATTTGACAATCATTCTTGTTTACTTGTTTGTTTGTACACATGTTTAATTTACACTTGATTATTTTGTAAGAAACACAAGGAATCTGGAAAAATTCACCTGCACTGTTCAGTACCAGGTATCATCTCTGAGTCACACTGGTGGAAGTTTCGGATAGAGATGTCCTGGATCCATTTTAGATCAGTGAATTGGATCAAATGGGATTGTTCAAAATGAACCAATATCGACTATGAATCGCAACAGCAAATATATGAATTAAATCATTGTTAAAAAAAATTGTTACATCCTGTTCAATCGTCTGGGAAATGGGGGCTTTTCTCAGCAGTCTGTCCACATCAGTATAATTCATTCATTCGTCTTCTAGACCACTTCTTCCCTTTCGGGGTTGCGGGGGTGCCGGAGCCTATCCCGGCTACTGATGGGCGAAGGCGGGGTACACCCTGGACAGGTCGCCAGTCTGTCACAGGGCCTCAACCACTCACGCATCCACTCACACAGTCACACCTAGGGGCAATTTAGAGTCACCAATTAACCTATGAAGCATGTTTTTGGACGGTGGGAGGAAGCCGGAGTCCCCGGTGAAAACCCACGCATGCACGGGGAGAACATGCAAACTCCACACAGAAAGGTCCCAGCCGGGATTTGAACCGGGGCCTTCTCGCTGTGAGGCAAGAGCGCTAACCACTGCACCACCGTGCAGCCCCATCAGTATAATGTTCTGTATTTTCATCTCCACGTCATTACACATTGACGTATGGTTAAGGATTTTTTGATGTTTTGGATCTCCCCAACTCGTCGTTTTTTGATGGTTCTCTTTTTGATGGTTCTCTTTTTTGATGTTCTCAAAAATCAAGTGTCCGCAACACTTGGGTCGCGTTATCGGATGCGGAACCAGACGTGTACTGTTACCGGTACTGGACGCTTCCTGAGGACCAGTCCACGTCTGGACCCACAACCGGACCAAAACCAGGCACCGGACACAGTACTTGACCCAAACCGGAACCAGGTACGGTACTGGGTGCGAACCAGGCCCGGATGCGAACTGGTACCAGGTAAGGGTACCGGTACTGGATGCTTCCAGAGGACCAGTCCACGTCTGGATACACACCCGGACCCAAACCCTGCACTGGACGCGGTACCAGGTACGGTACTGGGCGCGAACCGGACCCAAACTCGAAGTGGTACCAGGTTAGGGTACCAGTACTGGTTTAGGGTACCAATGCGCTCTGCATCCTGGTACTGGAACGATTCCAGTTTGTGGCCTGGAGGTTGGGGACCCATGATTCAAGAAATGACGAGTTGGGGACATCCGAAACGTTTAGGTTTAGTTATAACATGTACAAATCTACAATCTGTAGTTCAGACCAACTTTTTGCTGTTTTTTTATTTACCATAACTATTATAGTTTCAGTAACAAAATGCTGTTATATTAACTCTGCTGAAGGGCGGAGATGGTGCAGAGGTAAAGTGGTCGACCTCTGCACCATGGAAGACCGTAGGTTTGGTTCCCGCTCTGCGGAAAAGTGGGGTTGTTCAATTTACAAATATTAAACGTGTGTTAAAAATGAACAATTTATGTTTACCTTTGAAAGATATTTTAATTTTGATGAACACACTTAATTTCTAGCAGTGTCACACTAATATATTTAAATCATCTTGACAAACCATGAAATACTCATGTTTTCGCCCTTTGCCCCTTATTTTTGATTACTTAAACCCTTCTTAGACCCTTACAACCCTAAACTTAAAGCATTGTATGAAGAAAACAAACTCCTTTTATTCCTTCTCAGGTGTTTAAGACTTCTGGATCAAAATCCAACAATTGCATATATACCACTGTGTACTAGTGTGTTTCAATTTAAAGTATAGTTATGCTGTTGTAAATTTTGCCACTCAGTCTCTAGTTTTCCACAAACAGCAGTTTTTTACATCGACTTTTTCTGCCTTCTCCCCCATATTTCAGTGCAGTACTTACATCAGAACAAGATACATTTATAATAGAAATGTTCATTGCTCTTACTCTATTCCGAGTCATGTTTATGAACAGCAGTTCTATTATTTAATTTTTCCCTTTAACTAATGTTCTAGAGATGTGACTCAAACTTTCCTGAACTCTTTTATGTTCACAGATCTTTCTAGATGCCAATACTATCAAGCTGGGCAACATTCCTCTTGGTAGTGCAGTGGACCCCCTGGAAGGAGCACCTCCAGGCACCACCTATACCAAACAGACTGTGTATGAGCTGTGTGCCTGTGCCAACGGCAAGCTTTACCTCTCCCCGGCTGAAACAGGCTCCACCTGCCAAACCACCAGTAACTTTTGTCTCTGGAGCTGAAACTGGGGGGCTTATAGAGAGAAATAAATGTGTGGACCATGGTGTATTTAGCTAATGCAGCCAGCTGATTGAGTCAACACGGTTCATGGCAAGAGGGAGTCTTTTGCTAGCTGAAGGACTGGAGTTACATGAAATGAAGGATTGTGAGAAGTTCATGTTCTTTCAGCAATCAAATGACGAGGATCACAGCTTGGCAGGAAGCAAATGTTTGCTAACAGATCAACACTGACTGTGGCCAAACTTCCAGCTTATCCCAGCTAAGACTCAATGGCCAAGGACAGCCGCCTGTGCGAGGCTCATGCCATCTCTCTAAGTGAATAAGAACTGATCAGACACCAGGAAATGCCAGAGATGTTTGGTACAAAGACTTCAGGTGGACAAAAACAAGCAGGTCTAGCCAGAGGCTGACCTTTCAGTTCTATAATTAATGCCATAATGATGTATCAAAGTAAGAGGAATTGCCCCAAGAAGTATGACCAAAATCTCCAGGAAAACACGCTTCTGTTCTCCTATTTCCTCTTTTTTTTTAACGACAGATTTTCAGATTGATTGCAAGCTCATTGGGGACATGGACATGCACTCGAGTGATCAGCTGGACGTCAGACATCAGCGAGGATGTTGGCTGAGCTCCATGGGTAGCTAATTAATAAATCAGTTCATGGTTTTGTCTTGTGGGAAGCTGAGGCTACCTAAAGGACCAATGTATACCAGAAAGGCCTTCCCCTACTTCCTCCCTGCTCTTTCAAGCAACACAAACTCATGAACCATTTTCTGCATCAGTCTGCAGCTGACACCAGACAAAGTTCTCAAACTTTTCTTTATAAAGGGTATCCAACAAACCTGATTTTGGTTAATGTCTGTATTCAGTAACGGTTTGGATTTTTCTCAAATGCACCCTTTTTTTCCCAGATCAAGCCTTTATGACTGAAATCTTTCTCGTGCACTTCAAGTGTTTATGTTTCTCCCTTATCTCACGTTCTCTGTCTTTGATCTTTTGTTCGTTTTCTAGTTATTTTTCTTCTGTCTATGCAACGAGTTGCACTGGAAAGAAAAGGTCATTTTTATCAATAAAAATAGGATGGGAAAAGGAAAGGGAAAAAAAACAAATGGTTTTTGTGTTTCAGCTCAGCCAGGTTACAAGAGCATACTCATTCTTTTAGTTTCTTATTCATTACTGTCTAGATATATCTGAATTTCTTTTGGTTTAAAAAAAGAAGATCCAGGATGTAGACTTGTACAGTTGTGTGAAGATTGTCTTAAAACTGGGTAAAAACAACTTGTCCTGAACATATTCCTTTTCTAGTCATCATTATGATAAAAACTCTGTAAAAAACAGTTTTAGGAAAGTGTTCATGATTTAGTGGCCTGTTTAATGTTCATCAGTAAGAATTTACAAACCTTATTTTCAGTTTTTTAGCTTAAAACAAATCCCTGCTGCTCTTTTAATTTAACATAAGTCTTTGAAGGTCCTGCATCAGCATCCTAATCAAGTTGTGGTCTGGGGTTTGGGAACATGCTTATCTAGTTTCAAAGGCTCTTGATGCGTTTTTAAAGACTCAGAAGACGGTATTTTTTCACAATCTATTTGAAACTGTATCACAGACAGAACTGCTGTAGATCTTCACATGACATTTTAACTCCTCAGCCTCATATTAGCTCAATAAATCCTGGATTTTGCTACAATTTTATTTAGTCCAGCGCAGTCAATGTCTTCAGGGATTGACTCTTAACTGTTGATAAAGGTGAGGCACAAATGCAGACCAAAAAGCTGCTTAATGAAAGATGAGCTTTTATTTTAAAAAATGTAATCAAAAGGGATGTTTTGGCAAGACAACTGGAAAAATTAGCCCTCTAAACAATAAAGTACAACTAGAAAACTTTACCATCCAGTTGTAAGAGAGAGTGTGTGATGAACAACACAATCCAGGGGAGATCACTCTGGAAGTATACTGTACTTGTAAGAAACAAATCTTCTGATCTCTAGAATCCTTAAAAAGAAGCAGGAATGTCCTAACTAAATATTCTATACAGGATTTTAAGAAGAAAATTTAACACTGACCCTAAAAATGGTCTTGCACAAATGAACGTTTGAAACATCTGCAAGCTTTTCAGTTTATGCTTTTGTGTTAATTAGTTGCTGCATATCGAACTTAGTAAAATAAATCTTCAATAAATTATCAGGTAATTGTGCTGACAAAATAAAAAAGGAAGTCAAACGGTGTCGCTTATATCCCAATTATTATTGTTTACCAAATCAATTTAGCAAAAAGTCTTCTGACAGACTAGGGACCTGTCTAGGGTGTACCCCACCTTCGTCCAACAGTAGCCGAGTCACGCCAGGTTCACACCGCACACGGAAGCAGCGTGGAACGAAGGCCGCTTCCATTTGGCACCATTCCTAACCTTTAGCAGGGGTCAGCAACCTTTAACAGTAAAAGAGCCATTTGGGCTCGTTTTCTACTGATCAAAACCTACAAGGAGCCGTGTAGTCTTACTTCAGCCTTTAACAATTTGGATTTGCATTCATTGCCTTCTGTTTTTAAATAAGTTTGAAATATGCCTATTTTTGGCGCAAACAAAAAACAACCTAGCATCTCTCAAAATGTTTTTTTTTTTTTTTTTTATATAACCAATGTTGTGCAGCATAAGATAATATACCTTTAACTCATAAAAGATCAATTTTTTTACCAAAGTTTTGCTTTGCATATAAAATCTGTTCATCCTGGAGGTAGAGTTGATCAAACAAGACGTCTTCAGGTCAACAGGATGTAAAAATCTACATAGTTTATCATCTATGGGAACCTCAGACATCAATTTATAAATTTAACTAATGTAAATTAAGTAAATGCTCATTAAGTAAAAAATTAATATTTTCTTTTTTCTTTTTTCTTTTTCCCCTATTTGTCCTCAGCAGTCTTACACTGCTGGGTTTTGTTATTTAGTTTGGGGTTGGACCTTGGTAGTCTTAGTTTGCTGGCTTTGTTTGTTTGTTTTCTTTAGGTAGTTTTGGTTAGACAGCCATTATCATGAAATGCTGACTCCATCGATCAACACGACTGGATCAGCAGTCTCCATGACTTATTTTATGTTTGTCCAAGGAGCCACCATGGAGAGATAAAAGAGACACATGTGGATCTGGAGCCGCAGGTTGCAGACCTCTGACCTATGGTGTAGTTCACACTGCGGCTAGCTCGCACCATGCAGTGATGGTTTCGGCACCTGGTCTATTTTTTGCATGTGCAATCCGCATAAACTTGAAGTTGCATGAAGTTACGCCAAGACTCATGAGAAAATTCAGTCAATTATAACCATTATAACCAGTTTTTCACAATAAGATACCCCCATTGACAAATGCAATCTTATTTTTGTATCCAAACAGACTGCAGAGATGAAAGTACACACACAAATAACGCACAAAAGACAAACAGACACACACACACATACATTAAGACACACACACACAAACGTGGTAGGCCGACTATGGAGCGGGGGTGTTTAGTTTTGTGTGTCTAAAAACACAATCAATGTGAGAGAGGCAGAGATCAGTTGGCGACAACTCAAGATGGACGATGTCAAATAAATTGCAGAAGCTCTAAATAACCACAGCTGAGCAGAAGCGACTGTCGCCAAAAAACACGCGTCTGGTGTGAACTGAAGGTGAAGTGGATTCCGTGCGGACTTCCACGTCTGGTGTGCACCCGGCGATAGGC
Source organism: Oryzias melastigma (assembly GCF_002922805.2). Lineage (NCBI taxonomy): Eukaryota > Metazoa > Chordata > Actinopteri > Beloniformes > Adrianichthyidae > Oryzias > Oryzias melastigma. The sequence goes on along the minus strand of NC_050525.1, from coordinate 1,379,739 downwards.
CCTGGCAACTCCATGACACTGAAAGGGATGCAGCTAGTTCAGATAATGGATGGATGCTGTAAATGACATAGAAACAGAGAAAAATCATAGGTTGTATCTGCATTGCTTCCCTAAATCTACAGCCTCCCTACTTTTGTCCCTCCAAGCAGAGAAATATGGAAAAAATGTGTTTTCAAATTCAGGTCGCTTGATAATGTCATCAATAGTCGCCGGTCATTGACGTTAGCATGTAGCTGCCAGCCCTCGGAAAATACATAACATCAATTTGTATTTGATGCAAAAATTAATTACAGTATATTTTTCAATAGTGGTCGGTCTCTAATTGATAAAAGTCTCCATATTAGTTTATCAGTTGTTTTTCACGTATTAGATTTAAATGTGAACTTCTGTGCTTCAGTGTAGACTCAGGTGAAGAAGAACGATTCTCCTCCACACCCCAAGCGCAACATGGATCACTATCAGCAACGGGATGGATAGCCAGTCCTAAGTCGCGTCTAAGAAAAACACTTTTTGACACCACCACAACTTTCATGCCCCTACAACTGGACCAACAAGGAGGGTCCAGAGGGGAAGGGAAGCAAATCAGATTCAGCCTCATAGTATCATCTAATAACTTCAAAGCAAAAGTTTAGAAATCAAGGAGTAATAACTGGAACAGCTGTCCCACTGCCAAGTCAGTCAATCATTTTGGCTTTTTTTTCTGTGACTTTAGATTTCAGTTCGTTTTTTTTCTGTTGTTCACTTCAGAACATTCATAAATTGACAGAATGGCTGTGAAACCACCCAAGATAAGCCCTATGGTTTTGTCAAAACTTTTAAGTAGAAAGTGATTTGTTAAGAAAAAAATATGGTCGATGGGACAAAAAAGAAAAAAGCACCCAAAGGATTGCTTGAAATTCCGGTTGTTGGGAGATTGATAACAGTAGTTGTTGGTCAGAAGGAATCTTAACACCCACATCCAAGTTTACCGTCAACAACAGTTAAATCATTTAACACTAGCAAGAAAACCTCAAACCAGTAAAATCATGGAACTTTTATTATAAAACAGACCAAATTTATTAATCATAAACTGACTAAATGCAATAAAATAGACAGGAGTCAATCAAGCGTGTTTGGAACTACTTGAGATGTTTTTTAAAACTTTTATTTCATACCTAATGATGCAATTGAAAATATCATATTTCACTCATATACGGTTGTATTTCCCTAGTTTTAAGACCTGGAAAGAAAAAAAATCCTCCTATTATTCCCGATCTTACATTTAGAAATGGTCCACATTCTATATTCCAGCTGTAAACCAGGGGATGATGCCACAGCAGGCAACACTTTTTTTACTGTGTGACTAAACTTTCCATTGCAGAATCTGCAGCGATGACCACACCACTTTCATTCATTTCATGCTAGGCGAAAAATGTGAGAAATGTTTCTACAATCTTTGAAAGACGCTCTATTTTCCTGCATAGCCTTTGCTTTTTTTTCTCCTTTAACGTCGGCACCACTCTTTTTTTATTTTCTTAGCATTTCAGTCTTTTTTTTCCTGGACTGTTCCTCTTACTACCTTTTGCCAGTGTATTTTCTATTATCCTGTGCATTCTTTTTTATCTGTTTTCCCATCATTCCTCAAAGCCAGATGTTATTTTAGCATCCTCTTTGTTCTGTTCAGTGCTCTTGTGAAGTCCATGCTCTACTTTTATTTTGTAATCTGTTTATCTGCTTCTCTCACACAACGTATAGGTCAACATCTTGAAAGAGAAACTAACGGGAAACTTAAAAAGTGTTCCAAATCTGGTGATTTGGCTTTGAGCTGGCAAACCTTGAAAGCAATATCTACAGTAGCTCAATAAAACAGTAAAATAGTCTTATTTGGGATTTCTCGCCATGAAAGTTCTGTTGTGCATGAACTGATCCACAAGAAAAAGCTTATTTTCTTAAAACTGGTGCCTTTGCTACTCTTAGTGAAAGCCCATAAGAGTGTGAAGATTCTCATTATTCACATTAGACCATCTTAAGGTGTTGCTAACATGCAAACAACCTATCAGCTTACCTGTTTTTCTTTCCTTCCACCATTTTCCTTTCCTTCTCTCTACTTGTTAAACTCTCAGTATGTCTACCTAGAAAGGAACAAAGAAAGAACAAGAAAAACAAATTCTTCGACTTTGATTTACAGTTTTAGTTTTGTAAATGTTTTTCCCCTTATGGTTCATTCATTGGAATAAAAAAGCACAAATTATGCTGTGTATATAACAATACCTATATGATACAAAACAAAATAAAATGTTTTTAATGAGAACTTTTGGATGTAGTATTGGAGTTATTACAATGTTTATCGTGTTTGCTTTACGTCCCATTCCCTTCATCTTTTGATCTATTTTCAAAGTGTTTCAGTCGAGGTCTTTTAATTATGATTATGCTGTTTTTAGTCTAAAATCACAAAATTTGAGTTGTTTTTTAGAACAAAGTTTCTGCAGAAGGGCAGGAGTTTATCTGAAACTTACCTCTGAGTTGTGGGTGGGACTGTTGCCGGGGAAGTAAGCCTCTGCTTATTTCCCATGAACTATTCTGCTAGCTTACAGCCCTTCAAAACCCCAACTTAACATTAGCGATGCAACAAAAATGGTGAATAATATCAGAGCTATCCAGCCGTACAGTTTTGATACAGATTTCAGCTCAGACGAAGAAAATGAAGACATACAGGATCTATTTGTCTATAAGTGCATGCATCGGAATGGAGCGGGGCAGGGAGCTTATTGTGGCCTAGTCTGTACGTAACAACGCCCTTTTAAGCTACATTTTTTCCTGTCTACTCCTGATTAACAACTGTTTGAATAAAGAATATGTCCTTCATCATGAGATAAATACTACAATTTTCATTGGAGTGGGTCTTTAATATCTGTGTCCACTTTTTATTTATTTCCCCATGGAAGAAAAACACTGACTAGTAACTGTGTGTACTGATGTTCACATACCCAGACTGTTTTTATGCAAATATTGTATAGCTGCCTAATTATTGTTGTTTTTTTTATTATTAAATTAGACTCCAGACTACATGATCTAGCCCAGGGGTCTGTAACCTTTAACAGTAAAAGAGCCCTTTGATCTTGTTTCTTCTCAGCAAAACTTAGTAGGAGCCGCAAAGTCTTATTTTGATACTGCTGTGCATTCATTGCAATGCATTTTTTAATAATAAATATGCAATATGTTTCTTTTCTGGCAATAAAAAAAAACAAAAATATAATAAAAACTAGAATTTTCTCAAAATGTGAAATTATTGTTTTACATTAGAAGCTTGTATGATTTCCTTTCAAAATAAAAGACTCTTTGTGCCAGACTGGATCACAACAGTGTAGGTCTTGACAGCATAAGATAATATGGGCTTTAAAATAATAAAACACCAAATTTTTGCTTAGTATTTGAAAAATTCTGGAGAAAGTAAAGCACAAACAAGTCATCAGGGATGTAAAAACCTTTACAAAGTTTATCCTCAAGGTGCACCTCAGTCATAAATTTAAAAACATAACTAATCTAAATTAAATAAAAGGAATATTATTATTTTCTTTTCTTTACCCAGAGAGTCACTACGGAGAGAGAAAAGAGCCATAAGTGGCTCCGGAGCTGCAATTTGCAGACCCCTGTTGTAAACAAAACTATCAAAATTTGTACTAAGATTTATGAATTGGATATTTGCTTTATCTTTTTTCAGCTTTTGTTTCCCAACGTGATGTTAAATTGCCTATTTTGTTTTTCTCCAGGTGAGGATGGTAAGATGGTCAGTCTGTCATGATATTGCATTCTTTGCTACATCCTTTCTTATTGTATGATATGTCTTAAATGTTACATCTGGGCTAATTTCTTTCATCTTTTAGCAATGTTCTGAGTGTTTTTAAGAGTGATTTTGCTATGATTTGTCAACATGTCACAAGTGTCAAAACTCAAACGGGTGAACATAGATATAGATTAAAAAAAAAAAAAAAGCAGAGTGGCTTTTAAACATTCTGTTAATACTTTGGTTGTAGTTTTTTTTTTGTTTGTTTGTTTGTTTTTGAGGAGGAGCCAAAGCGATTTAGGGCCGGCTGTCCCTCCACCTGCATGGTTTTGTTTGTTTGTTTTTATGAATGATCCCCATTAGCTCTTGCATATACCAGTAGCTATTCATCCTGGGTCCTATCTTCTTTAAGACATAATACAAAAATACATAGACAAACAATTCTACATGTACTACATGTAACAGTAAAGGGTGATCCGTGTTGTTCTTGTGGGCGAAGGACAAATGCTTGTCTTCACATGGCTGTGCTCTGAGGCACAGATGTTCACACGTAAATGTAAGTATTGAAATTTTGTTTTAAGCATGACTTTCTAAGTTATAAAACCAATGTTACGTATTTTCTGAGCCTTTTCTGAAAACCGGTTACTATTGATGACGTCATCAAGCAGTAGAAACGTCCGAATTCGAAGACATTAACTTTTTTTCCCACATTTTTCCACTTGGAAGGATTAATGTAGGGATAGGGAAGCATTTTGTATTTAGCCTAAATTATCTCCATTAAGTTCCAGGTAGGGTAAAAAAAATGTGGAAATCGATTTTAATCATCTACATCAAAATAAAAACAGTTTGGAAACGCATTTTATAAAAACAAAAAATATTAGTGGGCCTAATGTTTTGAAGCCTACCTGCTCCAAGTACAAACAGAGAAAGTGATGTGCATATTTGTATTTTAGAAGTGAAGCTCGAAATAAAAAATTTACATCGGCAACTTTCAGTACTAACAACAAAATAGGGCCTTCTTTTTTTGCTCTTGTATTAAGGAGAAAATTAAGATTATTTGGAGAGAAAATAGACTTACTAGATTTGTGTAATTTTTGATTTGCAACTCATACAATGCATTTTGTGAGTAATTATGTGTACTTGAAAGTGTGCATTCACATGTACACTTGAATATCAAAAACTTTGAAATAGAGAATGCAATTTACACACACACAACTTGAAATTACAGCAGCTTAAAACTAAACGACAAATTCAAAATGGCTCCTATGCATACAAATCTTTGAATTGTCACCTGATACACAGAGACACACACGCACGTACGTATGTACGTATATATAATATCTAGGGTGTACGGTGTTCGACCTCTGATGAGAAGATTGCAGTTTTTATTCCCACCTTGCCCTTCCATGTGTTGAAGTGTCCTTTGGCAAGACATTGAACACCCACATTGCCCCTGGTGGAAGGTTGGCGCCAGTGTTCAGTAGTGGAGCCGCCACCAGTGTGTGTGCTTTGGGCCTTCAAAGAAGGTAGAAAAGTGCTATACAAGTATTGTTAAAAGAATCACACTTAAAGAAAGCGTTTTCTGTGCAGATAAGTTTTGATTGTTGACTAATCTCAGATGGAAGTGAGTTATAGATTCCTCATGGTGCTGAGGTGGATGGAGGAGAGAGATCAGAGAGTTGGGTGGAGATTGAGATGTGGAGAAGGTCAGACAAATAGAGAAGTGGTGAAAGGCCTGGTACTTGTAAAGAATGACTTTAACTTAAATCTGAAATGAACAAGGAGATATTTAAGTTCTTTCAGCATGTGGGTGATGTTGTGAGGAGTCTTTATGACGATGCAGGTAGCTGGAGTTTGTGGAGATGATTGTGTGGAAGATCATAGAGAGAGTTGCACTGTGGAGAAGCAGAGGAGATGTGGGCGTAAGTGTTGAATATTTAGTTAGTGTATAAATGCTGACCAAGTGATATTATTGATGTGATATTTGAATAATCGAGGCCAGTTGAAAATGACACCCAGACGTTTAACCTGGAGGGAGGGCGAGACAGAGAAGGAACCAATTTTGACTGAGAAATGTTTGACTTTGGTAAGTGTGGATTTGTTGGCAAAAAAAAATTTGTTCACCTGGTTCTTTGCTGCTTATAGCCTTACCCCCATATACTCATATGAGAGGTTAACACAAATTGGTGCTGTGAGTTTTTGGGTTGTTGTTGTCGTCTCTACAACTTGTGGATGGTTGTTGAGATGAGCGGTCTTATCTTAAGGATAGTGCAGGAGTGTCTTGTAGCTCTCTTGAGGTTCATACCTCAAGGGACGTCACGTAAATGGTACGTACAAATGTGCATGTGGTAAGTGTATCGTCAACTATTTTATGTACTTATGACGCATGGGTGATGATGTCGCACAGTGCCTGTATGCAAAACCTGATCGCACGTACATGCAAACATAGTGTCCTTCTGTTTCAACTAAAACAGCATGTTATCTACTATTCCCTAACAATAGTGAAATATCTGTGATTTTGAAACTTTTTGTCCACATAAAGCACACCACAGAGGTCACCTTGGTAGAGGGAATGGCCTCTAGTAGCTCTCTTGTTAAGCTGTGGTAGTGAGAGCATCATTATAGTGTTATTGTTGTTGTGAACACCAGATACCAGGGGAAAAATGTTCTGGCCTTGGGTGTTTGCTCCATTTAGTCCCAATGACAGCCAATGACATTCAAGTAAAAGAGAGTATGGGCAGACTTTCTCTCTTTTTCTCACTGACAACCCAGCACATGCACAAATTCACGTACACTCACGTGTACATGCATCCATGTGAAAGAGGATTACAACCATGGAGAAAGAAAAAAAACGGTCAAATACGGAAATTCTGACTTTAATCCCAGAATTCTGTGGTTTTTCTCAGAATTATGAAGTACGGACACACTTGAGCAATTTCCATCAGTAAGAACTATGGTGAGCACTATGTCCCGTAAATGTCTTTTTGCGTGCTTGAGGCTTACCATAAGAAGCCACTTTGTTAATGGAAGGCAGTTAAAGTAGGAGCCAGACACTCCTCCAGCCAAGGAGAACAACGGAAGAATCAACTTCAAAAGTAGACTTTATTCTGTTGCCACAGATGCAAAAAGGGAAATTTGTGAAAAATGAAATGAAAAAAACTGAATACTTGGAAAAATCTCATATGGATAGCAGTGTACAGCAAACATTTTTCTTTCATATATACTCAAAGACATGTACTTTAATATGTCAAAACCATTAGTTCTTGTCATGTTTTAAGTTACACTCAAAATGTTCAATCTACAGTATGCTGTAAATATTGTTTTCAGGTTTCCCCAGCAAAATTAAACATTTATTTTCCTGCCAGATTTTTCTGTTAATGTTTGATTTTTATGTCTAGTGTGCAAATACAACATGGAAAATTGACAAAAATAAAGTTAATGCCACATAGGTGAGACTGTGCTGATGAAAATGACACCAGCTAAGCAAGGAAATAGTCTTTTATATTGAAAATACAAAGATATATACAGATAAAAACTGAAATTTATCCAAATTCAAAATAGGGTGAGTGATGTTCTACTTCCAGCAAGATAAGGCCCCATGTCATAAAGCTGGAATCATCTCAGACTGGTTTCTTGAACATGACAGAGTTCACTGGACTCCAATGACCTCCAGGGTCATCAAATGTCAACAGTGAACCTGTGCCATGAAGGATTCAGGCAGATCTAGAGGCAAAAAGGAGACAAGAAAAGACACATAGTGTGCCAGTTTGTTGGCTGTGTGCCTCCTGATTGATTTTATATTGTTTTTCCAACATAATCTTGTTCCTATCTTTAGTTTTTGACAGATACTGTTCTGACTAGCAATAATATATCAATTATTTGATAAGTATAATCTTTATATACGTCATATATTATATTTATATATAGAGGGAAGTACATAGATTTGATGAATCGGGCCCTGGCGGTTGATTCCCTCTGCTGTAGCTCTCGGGGGTTTAGATTGTGGTACGCTAAAAATTTTAATTTTCCACATCAGTTCTGGGGTTCTGTTTTTTATTCTCATTTACCTCACCTCTCCTCTTTATTATTTATTTTATTCAGTTCACTGTGCCTCTGTTTGGTGCAGTGCCATTCATGTGTTGTTCCTCTATCCCACTCTCCTCCAGGGGAGCAGAAACCATTTCAGATTCCTGGTGGTTCATCTGTGCTCCTGTTCTTGGTCGTGGACCTCACCCCCACCTGTCCCCCAGTCCTATCTAGCTTAAACATATTATTTTATGTAGTTGTAGAGATAGATAAGCTAATTCCTCTTTATTGGTCTTGGTAAACTGTGAGGCAAGAGCGCTAACCACTGCGCCACCGTGCAGCCCCATAACTAAGGTTTCTTCTTTTTTCCTGGAATCGGGGTTTTTTAGGAGTATTTTCTTACCAGGAAGGATAGTCTAAGGGCAAGGATAACCAGTTTTAGTTAGTCTTTTTAGTTTAGCAATCAGCTATAGTTTATATATTCTGACCGATCATCTGCTTCTGTACAATTACCTGCATGAAGCAGTATGAGTTAATTGTTTGTGATATTGGGCTATATAAATAATTTTGAATTAAATTGAATTTATCACCAGTAATAGTATTACAGTCATGGCTTCAATCAGACTGAAAGAGTCACAGAACCATTAGTAAGAATTATAACATAGGCTATGGGTTCCAAATTCCTTCACTCCACACTACTGTATATGGTGCATTTGCCGTTTTTTAGGTCTGTCTGAATCTACAATTCCAAAATCGCTCTGGAATTTTCCCAGAAGTCTTTGCGAAAAACTAGCGCGCATCAATGCTCACTACATTAGTGAATATATATGTAGACCACAATGCATTGCAGTCGGACATTTTTTGCAAAAAAAAAAAAGAAAAATGTAAACATTTTATTTTTTTTAATAACCCATTTACATTTTCATCATTGGAACACAGTGGGGTCTTAAATAGATGTTGTCAAATGTTTGTATCGGCTTGATTTCATTTTGTAAAATCAATAACATTATATCTGTTTATATCACTCAGAAGTATCTTTTTATGTACAGTACAGAGTAGATTTGAAGGATCCGTAGCACACACACACCCCACACCCCCACTCACACATGCAGGCTTCCACACATTGTATCCATAAAAGCCTCTTCAGGAGCAATGCACACGTGTTTGCTCATTAGGATAAACTCAGAGAGTGCCAACTTTACAAGACAAACATTGCACATGCACACCTGTGAAATTGTCTCAACACCCCCACCACCACCCCTCCACACACACACCAGCAGCCTCCGTGGCCAAATCCTCTCTAGCTTGTTTAGACAACCCACTGCTTTCGAGTAAATCCCAAATAAGATAATCCAAAAACATCAACAAATGCAATTTTCAGCTTAGCATAAAACACATGCAAATGGAAGGCAGTGCTGTGCCTTCAGTACAAATCTGAAATGAAATAAAAATGTTCTTTATAGGGCTGCAGGTATCAACCCTCTGAGGGAGGTTGGAAAGCATCAAAAGACTTTAAAACATGTGCATACTGCCACAAATCGTTTCAGCTTTACATCTAATAAACAGACCCCATTTTAAATCTGAGGCCATTTAACCATTAAAACGGTTTAAACATAAACAACAAAACAGTAAAAAAAGTGAAAGATTTAAGTTTTCTGAGCCTCTCATCTAAAACAATATGCAAACTTGTCTCTGTTGTGTATCCTGTAAAAACTCAAAGAATCCTAACATTTTGAGAGATTTTGCGTTCTAACAGAACAGTCAAGCAATTATTAAATACAAAGGGTCCTCAGTTCTTTGTGCAGTTCTGCACTGAGCATGTACTATATTTTTACTCTAAGAATAGGTTGCAGTTTTTTGTATATTTTGGCCGGGGTGTGACTTTTACTCAGCTACGACGGAGTATTGGGGCCACCAAAAAAAAAAAAAGTAATATTACGACTTTTTTTCTCGTAAATTTACGAGATTAAAAGTCGTAAATTTACGCGAAAAAAGTCGTAACTGCTAAATTACGAGAATAAAGCCATATATTTATGACTTTAAAAGTCATAGGCTATATTTACGACTTTTAATCTCGTAAATTTACGAGAAAAAAACTCGTAAATTTACGAGATTAAAAGTCGTAAATTTACGAGAAAAAAAAGTCGTAAATTTACGAGAAAAAAAGTCGTAATATTACTCGTAAATCTACGAGATTTAAAGTCGCAAATTAATGAGAAACAAACCCAAATGTGTCTGTTTATATCAGAGCCGTGCTCGAAGATGAAGATGTGGAGTGTCTTGTGAAGATTTATTTCTAGATCGGTGTTTTAAAAACAAAGAAATTCTGAACCTTTTGGTGATTCAAAACTAAATTATTTCCTGGTTCGGTGTCGGTAGTGTGGAGTTTCATATGTAAATAAAGAGCTCAGAATAATGCATGTTTATTAGGTCCGTCACTTTATTTTGCCTTTAATTTCCCAGAAGTCCTTTCGCCCCCTTACGTCACATGACAACCGAAGGAGAATGTAAACAGAGCTCCGGACGCCTCCTTCTCCAAATGAAACATCCCATCTCAACACAAAACAACACTGAGAAATGACAGTTGTCTGTTACGTTAGCACAAGAACATGGAACATTCTGAAAACTAGTCCTCTTCAGACGGAAGCATCACAGAGTTGGAGGAGATCTGGTCTGTCGCGGAGGAAGAAATGACTGGAAGTGAACAGCTGCGCGGATATCGACGTCTTCATCAACGTAATCTGCAGAGATCCTGCAAGCTACCATCAACGAATAAAACATTAATAAACTGTAAATCAAATAAAGAAACTTCCAAACACTTGAAATATTTTAAACATTCACTTTACCTGATGAAATCCAAGACGTTTTTCACAGTTTGGTGGGTCTGCTTCAGCGCACGGCATAAATTCGCTGGACTGTAGGCTCCCCTCGACTTCAATATATTTACGAGAAAAAATTCGTAAATTTACGAGATTAAAAGTCGTAATATTACTTTATTTTTTTTTTTTGGTGGCCCTAATACTCCGTCGTACTCAGCTATATGAGCTTTTTAAAACATAAATAAACTCCTATATACGATTCCATACACCGTGTATCTTCATGTTGTAGCCCGTCTCCTCTATATCCGCTGGGTGGGAAGAGTGTTTGATCCTGTTAGTGGCCGGTCTCTAATAGTGGTCGAGCTCTTTTAAGATTGGCCCATCTTCCCCGGGTCATGCACAGTCGAGCAGACGCCTGGTGTCTATGATATTCTCACTCCCAAGTCGTCACATATTGACGTTTGGTTAATAACCCCCGCATCACTTTTGGACGTTTTGGGTGTCCCCAAGTGGTTGTTTTCCAATGTACTGGCTGTTCCCATTAAATCAACCAAACCTCCGGGCCGCGAACAAGAACTGGTCTAGTACCGCAATGCGTAGCTCACCGGTACCCAAACCCGGTACCAGTATCCTAACTTGACACCGGACAAGATGTGGTACAGGACAGGAAATGCTACTAGACGGGGTAGCGTGGGCGGTCCTGGGCGTGTTATCAGAGGCGGTACTGGGCACGGTACCGGATGCGATTCAGCACCAGGTTAAGCTTAGGGTACAGGTACTGGGTTACTGGACGCATCCCAAGGACCAGTGCGCATCCAGTACATGGGAACTGATGCACCTTTTACCGGTTTATATACACTGAATTTAACTATGCGTGTTTTAGAGAACTCTGTTTTTGAACTTTAGTTGTTTATTCTTGTTTAATGGCCTGAGATTTGTGTTCCTCTTTAATGTCCTCTTCCATTACAAGGAGAAGTCATTGTTGGTCCTGTTTTGGTCAGGCCTGGTTCTAATGGGTTTGGACACTGCTTGATTTAAGGCTCTACCCGAGCTGAAAACTGAATCCAAGCTGACAACTGCATCCACGCTGACAACTATACTCAAGTTGACAACACTGGACTGGGTGGTAGGAGGCATACACACCTTTACCTCCATATCTGGATTAGTGGAAATTTTTTATGAGCTTTTCTTGTACGGACCTACTTGGAGTCGGATCTATAAATATTTGGAGGATTGACAATAGAAACACTGCATTGAACTGCCCATGTTTTTTGTTGCTGTTGTTAATCAAATTCTAAATATATTTGCATTACTTATGTTCATCTCAGTCTTTGCCTGTCATCGTTGAGCACTTCCTCTGAGTTGAACTTTGATCCTTAACTTTGACTTTAACAAGAGTCTATTTAGTTTCAAGTTAACTGGCTACAGTCTCCAACTGACTCCTGTGTCTTTTTAAACTCTTTGGACACTGTATATCCGCCCTAATGGAGACCAGCGTTTCTTCCATCACAGACAGAATGGTGATGGCCAGTGGGTTCATTTTGTCGTGAATTCCGGTCTGAACATGCAGACAACACCAGATGAACATTTCAGGGTTTATTGAAATGATGAAAACATTGTATTGTGTTATGATTGGCACTAGCTGTGAATGTTTTTTGTCTCTTCGAAGCATCATCAATCTCCGAATCAAAAATCCTCTTTGCTTTATGAAGAAAGCTCATTCATCTTTTCAATCAAGGATCTTTTCTTTTAATCACAACCAGAAGTTCACAATCGTTAGTGAGGGTCGAGCATAGATTAACCAGTAAAATGAAAACTTTATCTTTTAGCACAGCTGCCACTCCACTACCATGGACCAATAGAGTAACTGTGTTACTGCAGTCTTTCTTTGTCAGGGGGCCAAGGATCTTCTATTACCACCTCTCTGACAGAACACCATGAGGGACAAAATTGAATACTTTTGACAAACCAAAAAGCACATATGAATTGCATAGATAAACTTTATAAACTTCAACTTCCAGCCCTTTGTGTAAGAAGGAATTTTACATCATTTTTTTGCAAAGTATGTTACCAAGAACCAGTAAACTATTCTATACAGTTGTCCATAATCTTATTTTTCCCAACATATTTAAGACACTCAAATGAAAATAGTGTTTTTAACATCTTATTTATTTCACCATAGAGAACACATGTAACACATGTAAAACACATGTAAAATGATTTAAGCCAAAAACGGCATTTTTGGTTATTTATTTTTCAAATCGGGTTGAATGCATTGAACAAGCTCTCGGCTTTGACATAGAAACTGTGATGTGGGGCCAAAGTATTACTGTTCTGATACATTCACTTGGAGACAAATAGATTCATAAATGTCTTAGTTTTCCTGGTCTGAGTTTGCATCTGACTCTGAAATGTAAGGATGGATATCTCTATTACTCACCATTTTTGTTGCACTGCTAATGTAAGGTTGGGGTTGTGAGGGGCTGTAAGCTCACAGGAGAGAGTATAAACAAGGGATTAAGAAAGACTGCACCAACAGAGGCAAGTTTCTGATGAACTTCTGTCACTCTGCAGAATCTGTTTAGTGGAAAATGACAGGTTTTGTGATTTTGCTGAAAAACAGCATCATTATGATTAAAAGACCACTGGGAACCCTTGCAATAGCCCAAACTATATTTGGAGTGGGGCTTCAAGTCATCAGTCTCTACAGTTTCATCTCCAAGAGACTACTCCGCTAAATCATTTTGCCACCTTACACACAGTCCACTGGGATGAAAGTTGGTCTTCTTGAGTTCTCCAAGAGGCTTTTACCAGGGCTTTGATTACTGCAGGTACAATTAACTAGAGTCTATTTAGCCTGGAGGAGAACAGGGCAGAGATGGGCAAACGTCAACAAACAAACGTCACTAAATGTAAAGGCATGGATAAGAATGTGATTGGCTGTGAGGAAAGTAAGCACTTCCGCTATGGGCTCAGAACGGAGACCAATTAATAACGTAAGGAGTAATGAATAAATGCCCAGCACGCCTGTGGTGAGGTTGAAAGCTTCACTTTGCATTAGATTTTTCCAGAATAGTGTCACAGTATCACCCACCAACACATGGCACTGCGCACCATAGCAGATGGTACATAGATGGGAAGTAAAGTCTACAAATAACCACATGACAGAAAAAAATGAACTGTTGTTCTTTTTTTTTTTTTTTTCCAATTTCCTCGACATCAAAAAGAGAAGAGTTGATATTGGACATGAAACTTCCAGAATGAAAAACTTGTGCCACTCTGGCTCATCAGTCATCAGCACAAACTCAAGAAAATTACATTTCAGCTGGACCGACTGCTCTGCTGCACAGTCTGTGGGAGGACAGACTGTATACTTTGGCACTGGGGTATGTGTCCCAGCGTATGAGCTTCAGCATCTCCTCAGATTGCTTGTGCCTGTTTGGAGGCTTGTGTGGGTGTACTCCTGTCGAAGTAAACATTTATCACTATCTGCACAATAAGGTGTCCTAGTTGATCAAATTCCATGACTGGTGGGGCAGCAAACTCAAGAACTGTGTCACATGTATCAATACGAGGATAATCACATCAGCAAACACACATTCGGTTGAGCTGTCAGAACCCTTCAGCTTTTACAGAAGAGCCAGTTTGTAACACAGACTTGGACAAAGGAAGGAAGTGATATTGAATGATTTCACTATTGTTTTTTTTTTTCAATCAAAGTGAATTCCAAACACGGCCATGGTGATGGACAAAACTTTTAGCAGCAGATGATTCTCATTTACTCTCATTATGATTTAATTCTATTTGTTTTTAAACCTCTAAGACAGGGATAGGCGACTCCAGGCCTCGAGAGTCGTAGTGTCTGCATGATTTCCAAGCCCTACTCATGACTGGTTACCTGGTTCCGGTGTGTCCAGCCAATAAGAACATGGCAGAACAGGGTATGTTGGAAAACATGCAGGAATGCAGCCCTCAAAGTCTGGGGTTGCCCATCCCTGCTCTAAGAACAGGCAGATATTACTGTGATATTGACGTTTAGTTAAGGACCCCTCTGTGTCACTGTTTGACATGTTGGGTATCCCCAATTCATAATTTTTTGACGTGCTGGCTGTTTGTAAAATCAAGGGACTGCAACCCTCGGGACACGATACCGGATGCGTTACTGGACGTGGACTGGTCCTTGGGACACGTCCAGTTCCATTACCCCAACCTGGAACCGGTTCGCGTTTGCTACCGCATCCAATTTGCGCCCAGTACCATATCTGGTACCAGTTCAGGGCCGGAACCGTGTCTGGTGCCAGGGTTAGGGTACTGATGCGCTCCACGGTTCAGGACCAGTTCTGGATCTCTGCCCGGAGGTTAGGGACAGCCAGCACATCAAAAAAAGATGAGTTGTGGACACCTAAAATGTCAAAAAGTGACATAGAGGGGTCTTTAGCCAAACCACAAAAATGTGACGACTTGGGATGAAAATGTGTTGTGTGGTTCTGTCTGAAGAGACAGCATGAAGGGCAACCCAAACTCCTCCTCAGATCAGAGAGTGAGAAGAAGTTTGGGCCTCAGAGTCTGAAGAGAAATGGGCAGCAGTCAAGCTTATACGACTACAGCAAGAGATGTACTTCTGTATTCTCGTTGATCCTTCTGTTAAATATGGTAGAGTTAGGGTGTCTAATTTTTTCCTCAGGGTTTTTTTCTTTTTTTTATAGGTCTGTCTAGTTTAAAAAATAAAAATAAAAAAAGTTACAAATGACAAATCATGTATTCACTCATTAGCACAACAAACTCTGGACAAAATTATTTTCAACCTTGAATCTGAAACAAATCTATAAAATAGGTCTTTACAACCTGAAAAAAAAGCAGAAATACTAAAGCAAACAACAGACAGACTATGAAAAAACAAAAAACAAACACATCCACACTGACAAAACCCCCAACACTAATGAGCTTGCTGAACACTGCCCCAACTGTAATTTTCTGCAAAGAACAGCATTACATTAAAGTAAACTAAATACTGTATGCTAGAGCAGCTGCTTCAGCTGTCAAGCTACATTCACACCGGCCTTGGCAACTTCAAGAGGCCACTTTCAATAAAAAGGAAATGTAGACGCTAGTAAACCTGTGTTTTGGGCTTCCGCATTGAAAATTTTTCACGCCCATAAATTGCTGCGCAAGTTTTTAAGTCCATTCTAAGGTTCTATGTACAAACAGGGCATTGAAAGTTAAACTTTCAGCTGCTTGAACTTTATACAGGATAACTTTGACCAAACCGGAAGTTGAATTTTGTAGTGACGTTTGTGATGTAATGGCTTTGTTTTCTAAACAGAAGTGAATACCGTCACCAGTAGCCGGCAGATCAAGCTTAAAGACAAAGCAGTAAAAATATTAAAAAAAATATTCACAAAATAGAGTACTGTCATGTAACCAACCCTCCAGCTTGGAAAAAACAACAACATTTATGTGTTTTAACTGCATTTATGGTTGCTAGCATACAAACCTGTATGTGAATGACACATCCAGTGATTCACGGCCATGAGTCAACACATCTTAAGCTAATTTACCTTAATAGAAGCCAGCAGTTGTGTTTCTACCAGCTGGAGCCCTGTTTTTCATGCTCTGAAGAGCCTAAATGTCTCCTGTGGTCTCATAATAAAAAGTGGCAAATATGGATGGTGCAGAAAGATAAGTTTGGAGTCAAGGCTATCCTGGTTCACTCTGCACTGGTGAGGAAGTAAGGCTGCTGAAAGACCAATATTTGTCATATTATTGTACACACTTGTATCATCATCGACGTCACTTTCATTGTAGTATATTGTTATTGATGTCAGTAGTGCTGAGTGTCATGGTGTTTAGTTACATGGGAATTTTTACAGATTTTAACTGAGACAAAGATTTGAAATGATGCACTGCAAGAATCAGAGTTAAATCTGCTGAGAAAACAGAAGAAATATAATAGAGTCAGTAGAGTTTTTTTTTTTTTTTTACTAGTTGTACCTTCCTTTGACACACGTTAAATGACTCAGCATAATCTAGCATAAGTGGCTGAGTAGTTTTAAAGTCTAATTAGCCTCATAGGGGGCCGCAAAGCTGCTTCACCTGCAGGACTTGAAGTTAACCCCTTCATGCCTACATTTATATCTAAATATATATATGTAAGGGTTTTTTTTCTGATCAGGATGATGTTAAATTAAGTAATAATCCTGAATTAAGTGATACACTGTGAATTAGTGACATATGACATGTAGGTCAAACCACTTTTGAAGAAAGAGAAGATTAAATGAATTTAAGTATTCAAGTTCAGAGGAAGATAAAATCAAATTTTTTATCTCCTAAAATCTGCTTCCTGACAGGTGTTTGTGGATCCAACAAATGGTAAGTGGATTTCCAAAGTTGTGCTTGCTTCTTTTTGAGAAGAATTCAAGACAATGGAAACAGCTGTTAAAAAAGCACCAAAAAATGAGAAATTATCAATTCATACAGAAAAATAGCTTTAAAAATTCAGAAACTTATGAAGATGTGAATTCTTTGCAAGTTATTTTCCACATGATAATCATTTTACCAGGACGGAGGGAGAGTGAATCGTTTGAAAAAATCTTTTATTTAGAAAATTACATGCAAATATCGTTGTCATTTTCATTTGGGCTAAAGCTAGCTAGCATGAAAGATACTTTAAATTATCACTGTCTTTATCTTTAGTTGTGTTTCAATTACTCCTTAGTAGTGTTTCAACATTTTGTCATTATAATTTTCAGTGCCAGGTTGAAGCGGTCTGACAAGCGAGGTGACTGTTAGCACGTTGCTATCTCTTACTGAAGAAGGCAGAGGCACCTCATCAGCTGAGAGTAGAACCAGTAGTCTGAAAGTCACTTCAGAGTTCACTTAAAAGTCCAAAGTTCTGTTAGAGAAGATTTAAATGTTCTAACATAGCTACATTTCATCTAAAGAAATTGTATGATCATACAGTATATGGTAGCGTTTTGGGACTACCAGGTGTTTGGTGTTTTAGGAAGGCAAACTTTGCCTTTTTGAATGTCATTGTGTATAAACATAATTACAAAATAACATACAATATAGGAAATAACAATACCAGGAAAAGTATGCAGAGATTTGCTAAGTCAGTTTATACTGTCAACCACAACCGGAAATAAAAGAGCGGTCTTCTTTTAAACCGGAAACACGTCACACAGCTCCATAAATAGAGTCCAGTATTCATAGCTGTCTTCATTTTGGATCATTGTCTTCAGTGCATTTCAGTGTCAGGTTTTCAATTCTTCCTTGTCAAGTCATCTACTTATTCAACTTTTCGTTTCTCTGTGGGCTTTTTTAAGTTTCAGTTTATTTATTAAATATTCAAGTTTTTGTCACCAAGCCCAGTCTCTTGCTTTTCGGGTCCTACACCACTGGTTCTTGACAATTAAAATCACATTTCTCTTATTCAGTGGTTAGGATTAAAAAAAAAAAAGAAAAGAAAAAGGCTGCAGAATGAATAGGTGATATGACTTTACTCGTTATTCATTTATTATTTGACTGAAGGAGGTGGAGACATTTCTAGTAAACATCTTGGTCTCCATACTTGAGGGCTAATGAGTCCATAACAAAGACAAAAACAAACAGACTTAAGGCAAGTATGACAAAAGACTGTAAGAAGAGAAGGACAAGCATTTTTGTCTTCATTGAAGAAGATACTCCCTGTGTGCAGCTAGTCAATAGAACTGACCAAAGGCCTGATGATTGCTAATGAACCAAAGATGAAAACACAAATGACTACTCAGTCACCTGAGGATATATGCATAATGAGGAACAAACACTTCTACATAGCCTGCAAAATTGATTCAAACTCCATGGGACATACCTTAAGTCATTACCAATCCATATACAAGCAGAGATAATTGGGGCTCAGTTATAATTGGTGGAAACTGGATTACAAGTACCAGAGAGCCAATTAAAGTTAATTAAAATAGAGGCACAAACAAACCCCATGCACGTTGAGTAACTGATTAAGAAGAAGCTGCTTAATATCACTTTTATCCCTCTGCACCTCTGACAACCTACAAAAAGACATGAACTCTGACCAAAAAATCAGGCACCCTGGGAGTGTTTTGCTTTACAAAACAATCTCTACTTTGTCTCTTATGTGACCTCCCAGAGTGAGAATGATTAATGCTGGAGATGCGCTGGTTAGCTTTATGAGCCCTGCACCAAGCCTCTACATTTTCTACTGAAAAAGTGCCAGTTCAGCCACACGAGCACGGGCAATTTGATTTTTATCCACCAATGTGGTATTTTCCTGCACCTCAGGGGTCCACGGTTTTAGCTAGCTAAATTGGTGTAATGTAACAATAATCATAGCAAATGACAAGACGTCCTGAGGTGCATCCCATGAGCAGAGCTGCATAATTTCTTTACCACACGCTGAGAACCACCAGGTGCAGGAAGGAGCTGTTTGCCCATGTGAGAAAGGAGTTAGAAAGAATAAAGTTGGGTTTATGCAGAACAAAAAAGTACAGGCTTTTTTAGGACTATGAGGAATTAAAATATAAAATAACAAAATAACATTAAAACAAACAAACTAAGGCAGATGTATTTTAATGTTGACAGATTTGTCAAAGTCAGATAAAATATCAAAAAAGAGTGAACATTTGACGAACTGGAATTGTTTTGTTGTACGTTAAGAAACTCCTCAGTCGTTATACGATTTTTCTTGTTCAAATGAGCTTTAATGTGAATGTGCAAAGCAGTTCAGTCCAGTTAAAAAAACAGTTTAAGTGCAGTGTACGTGCTTATCAATGAAAGTGTGAAATTCCTTAGGTAGTGGCGGTGAATCTGATGGGCTACCACTGTGCACGCTTAGACATGTAATGACTCAGGTTTGCAGAGAACCCTCTCCTGAACCTCATGCTGTTAAGCCACCTCAAGGACCAGTTTGCTTCTGTTCTGTTAAGAGCCAAAAGCTGGAGCTGCAGTCCACCTGCAATTTTGAGTGAAAATTTTCAAAATTGAGTTAGAATAATGATAATGAATAGAATGATCATTCTTAAGCTGTATCAATTATGCCTCTGCAGTCTCTTTTACCACCTTTGCCCCTTATTCTAATGCTCAGGATGAACTATAGCAAGGCCACCTGGACTATGTCTACGTCTATAAGCTTTGAAATGAATCCACGTTTAGTTGATTGGGGTTAGGCTTGTTATACATAAAAAGGCCAAAAAAATACAATCTGTTGTACATCCCTATTTGCAGATCCTTGAGGAAATCTGTCTGTGTTACCATTATCCTTCTTCTAAGACGCTGCGTTTCAAGGAGAGGATTAGGATGAGTCAGCAAGTGCATAGATGTAGGATCAGGCTCAAAAGAAGATAAAAGGAAAATTACTTTATTTAAGCTTCAAGGATCTGTTAACATGTCATAAAGAAAAAAAAGGTGTACAAAACGCATAATTGGACAATTTTCTGCAGAATCTTGGCTTGCAAGACAAGGTAATTGGATAATTTGACTTTGAAGCCAGTGGTAACATCAGAGGCAAAACTGAGGGCAACCTGCTTTTAATTGCTTGTTCTGACTGTAAAGACACAGTCAGGGAACAAAACCTAATTAACTTAAGTTTTTTGGGACTCTTGTAACCTTGTTGGTCTGGTTCAGAACAGAAGAGATTTTAATTGCTCTTGTTTTGATGAGAGATAAAGATGAACCAAATGCTAAAACAGGTCACCAACAAATATCAAAAGAAAACAGCAATAATAAGTTACTGAGAAAAGAATAAAATTGACATTCGGCTGGAAAATAAAGGAGTTTAAAACCCCAGAATATAACACATGTAAAACCCTTTGAAAACCTGAAAACTTTTCAGACTAGAAAAATGGTTTGGTCAGGACCGAGTCCGGTGAATTTTTTCTGGATTGAGATGTTAACCTTGCGTTTGGTCTGTATTCAGACTACCGTAAAGCGGCCTTTCCTGTTCCAGAACGAAGCCTGTAAACAAAACCACATGACCAAACATTTCGTCACTCATTGGCCAGCAGTTACGGGGGTGGGGCAAAGCAACAAGAGGTGGAAATAATGGAAGTCCGCTCTTTGTAATCCTTGTCGGGATATTTCACTTATTGAAGCTTAATATTTCACTGAACAATTTTTAGCATTGACCTCTGTGCGCTCATTGATGAGGAAGAAAGTAACCATGAAACTCAATTGTAATTTTGATTAAAAAAAAAGTTGGATAAGAGTCGCTCTGGGCACCCAGGGTCACGGGACATGCAAAGACAAAACCTTATAAAATAAGGTTCACTTAACGCCATGAAGGCGAGCTTCATTTGGCTCCAGGCTAATGTTTGTCAAGAGAGACGAACCCCCAAAATCCTTAACACCTTATATGGTCATCATATGGTGCATCTAAAGTGGTGGGTGTCCATGGTCCTGCGGAAAAATGGAAAAGTACTGATTGGTTCCATGGAGCACCCACCTAACTGGTTTCAACTGGTCTGCAGCTCCATGTGGGTTAATGTAACAATGCCTTTATCAGTGTGTTCATGACAAAATCTAAATGTGAATATACTATAAAAGTATCAAAAACATTTATGTAACCTAATATATAAAAAATAAAAAGCCTTGATTTCCTATAAAAACTCGTTACTCCTAAGACAAATTAATGGCAGCTAATTATAGCACAACAATCAACGCTTTACATCAGTCGGTCACTTCATTCCAAACTTGTTTGCATCACTGATGACTGACTACGTTGGCCGTTTTGGTCCAGTTGTTCCTCTCTGAGAGCGAACTGTATTCAGACAGTAATTGCAGAGAGAACCAAAGCTCAGTCAAATCGGTAACGACCCGAGACCACCTCGAAAGATGGGTCAGAGAGCGGTTCCTGTTCCCGGACTAGAGTCCACTAGGGTGAATTCAGACCAAAGATTTGTTCTGGATTATCGGGGAGAATAAACTATGGGTCAAGTTAAGCAAACCAAATGTGTCCAGTGTGAATACACCCTAAGAAGAGAAAAGGTCAGGAAAAAAAAACAGTAGCACTGCTTTAATTTCCCGAGGTACAGTAGATGTTGTTTTGTCAATCAGTGAATTGAGGCTTCATTCAGACCTTCTACACCTTGTCATTTAGTTTCTGGGTTTTCTTTTGTGCAGGTTAGCTGTGCCTTTCCCCTTTATGCCCTGTCACCTTGAATCCTCTGGGAGTTGGCCACAGCTGCCTGCAGCTACACCAATTGGTTTCATTATTTAAGGAAAGTCATTTCCTGTGTTTGGAGTCAGAGTATCTTTGTATTTGGTTTTTATATTTGGACATGATTAGAACCTTCTGAATCTCGTGGAGTTGTTCAAGTCTTCCTGCTCCAGGGTTTATCTCTCTTGGCTATCCGTAAAAAAAATATTTTTTTGCATTGATTCATGGACTGTCTATCGAGATGCGTATTGAATCATGTAGATAGAAACACCCCTAGTTATTCCAAAACCTGACTCAACGTGAGAGAGAAATATATTTATGCCAGAGGGAACCATTTCCCCCTCATTTTTGGGTCCTTAAGGTTAATTCTGGAGGCTGAAATGTTTGAAGGGAATGGGGAATACTGCACTTCTGTTATGCACCTGTTTCCCATCTACCCAAATGCACACAAGCACTTCAGTATTCTCAATAGGGGAGCACCTCTACCTTTTACCTATCAGTGGCAACTTAAGTTCATTTGTCCTATTACACATTCCAGTGTGTAACTAGAGCCAGAAATTTAACCACATGGATAAATCCATGGCAGATGACCTTTCTAGGCCTACTTCAGAATTCACACCTGGAGTTCAGATGTTTCTGAAATGTATCTTTATTTAAGTCCAAACTTAAAGCTCTTTTCATGAACCGTAATTCAAAAATATTGCACTCTCACTGTTTTGTTAAATGTACTTTTTCCTTTGTATACACATTTTCCACTTTCAAAAGCTTTTGCGTTTATGTAAAGCACTTTAATTTAGCTCTGCAGGAAAGGTGCCGGGCAAATAAAGCTGTCATGGCTCGTCTTCCACACTTGCACACTCTGAGTCACTTTCTTGCTTTTGTACATTTTCTAAGTGGTATTCCTTTAGAAAGGGACTTGCATAAATGGAATGTTACCGCATCAAGGAAAGGCATGGTAGGTGGTCACACCTGCCAGTTAATGAATACATGAGTCTTCCACATTTACGGTGATGTGGTACATGAATTAAAATGTTCTGTTTTGATACTTTATAAAACATAGTAATTTGCATAAGAAATTCTACAGCTGTATCAAAAGCTCAGAAAACTTGAATTCAAAAGAAATGGAGAAATATTGGAATGTGGTAAGACTAAAGGATCTAAAATATTCAATAAATAAATTATTTAAAGTACTTCCCCAGCAAACTTTACTGCAATTCCTCTGGTGTTCCAGACACAAATCCTTTGATTTCATTCCCTCAGTAGGAAAGACAAAAAAATATATATATTTCAATTTAGCGGTCCACAAATATATATATCATCAAACATAAACTCATTCTGAAAAACTGAAGATGGTACAATTGTCCAAAAATAGTTTTCTTTTTCCAATGTATTCATCTTTTTGTTGGTACATTTAAAAACAGTTCATATTCCACATTAAAGCAATATTTATTGAGTTGGGTGTGTTTTGGACAGCTTACTTGTTTATTTTTTCTTATTTCTCACTTTTAAAAACACCATGTTATAAAATGATAAAGCCTTTAAAAAAAAGAGATTGTAAATCATTTGAGTCTAAAAATAAAAAGCTTTTAAAATATACTGTGGCTTTATAGAGTATATCTTTTTTTTATTCTACATGCTATTGTGATGAAAAGCATCAGTGAATACTTTTAATACTCATAGAATCCTGATTATCACTAATACGATCTATCTGCAGAAGCTGGATTTAAATGTTTTATACAGGAAAAACAAATAGTTTGTACTTTCATGTTGACAGAAGAAAGATTAACAATGGGCACAGAAATGATTAATTTCCTGTTTAAGAGAATAAATCAAATAAAACAAACAGTTATGGACAAAAAAATGATGCCACTCTAACTGCCTATTACTTAAGATCATAAGACAAAGTGTTCTCAATCATGTAGATTGAATAGGTGACAAAAAGTCACTGTACGCTTAGATTACCTGCTGAGCACTTCAGTATACAGACCACAGAGTGTTTTTCAGGAGATTAAAAATGAAATCAGGAACAAACATGTTAAAGATAAAAACTATCATTTTAACTCTGAGCACTTTGATACTCATGTAACTACAGCTGCACATATACAGTAATTAAGAAATTACTGGTCTGTAGGACCGTTGACAACTTCTGTTTGTATAACTTTAAGTTCCAAATTATTTCTGTAACTATTGTGGGTTTTTCTTTCGAATATAGTGGGGAACCTTTTTCTTATTTTCTTATCTGCCTTACAATTGTAATGAAGTGTTCTTAAGTCATGATCATTTTTCTGTCCACAACATTGCTACGCACCCTGTCAACATTTGTTGAGTCTTCCTCACTTTTTGTTTTTGTTTTTTTTACAAGTCTATGGACTCACATTGCGTTTTCCTCTGTACTGCCTCATTTTTGTTGGTGGAGGTGTTACATCTGCTCTTACGCTGCATCACTCTTTCCTCACGCCCTGCCCTTCTGCTCACCTGCCAGGTGAAGCCAATAATCATTAGCAGAGCAAGAGGCAGCTGGGATTGAGATTTAGGTATTTGTTGTGCTGGTTTTGTGTCGTTCTTTTCCTATTTTTTCCCAGCAGTCTTACACTGCTGCGTTTTGTTATCTTAGTTTGTGGTTGGATCTTGGTAGTCTTGATTTGAGGGCTTTGTTTGTTTCTTATGAATAGTTAGATTTTGGTTAGGCAGATCTTAGCAGCTGTTTCGATTCGCTTTCAATTTTGGTTCATTTGGAACAATGTAGATCGATCTGATTCACTGACCTAAAATGGATCCAGGACATTTAGTCAAAACTTCAACCAGTGTGACTCAGAGATAAATACCTGAGACTGAACAGTGCAGGTGAGGTTTTCCAGATTCCTTGTATTTCTTAGAAGATAATGAAGTGTAGAAGTAATCTGTGTACGAACAAACAAAACTGATTAATATCTGCTATCCCAGTGTCGTCAACTGAGATGCACTTGATAGGTTTTAGGTCATGATAAAATAAACCTACCGAGTCTCAATTAAAATGGTATTTCTGTATTGATATTATTAATTTCTCATGTTGAAACTTTTATTTTTAATTGTATAGTTGATTATTTGGTTCTGCCTCACACAGATCAATCTACTTGGAATGGTAAGAATCGATTAATCGTTACATCTTAGAGTCAACACTGGATAACATGCACCTGTGAGGATTATGCTCTTCCAGCAGGTGTTGTTTATGTGCTTTTGGTTTAGATCTGGTTCTGTTTTGAGCTGTCAGTGTATCAGCCTCACCAGGCTAATGTTGGTGATCATCCACAGCTGCCTTCATTTCAGTTCATTGACCATTATGTCAGCTTTTCAGTTCTTCCTTGTCACCTTTTTGTTTCTCCATGGGTTTTGTTTTAGTTTGTCTTTTTTTCTTTTTATATGTTCTAGTCTCAACTATCAAGTCTGGTCTCCTACATTTTAGGCCCTACACCACCAGTTCCTGACAACATTTTCTGATATTAAGGAGTTTCATTCGTCTCTTAGAAAAGTTTCTGAGTCTCTATATTTAAGTTTTCTACTTTATTCACTGATGCAGGAATAAAAAAATAACTTTACCTGTACAGGGATGATGTCAAGTGCATTCCTTTAATTAGGAGACAAAAAGTTTGCTTCATTGTACTTAAATCAGGATAGCAATAAAGATAAAACCCATGAATTCTTATACACATTTATTAGCCACAGCCTGACTCGCTGGGGTAAAATATTATTTGTTAAATATTTCATGAAGGGGTCATCAGTCACTTAAAATAGAAATCATTAGGTCCTACTTGGTGTTGAGCACAAAACACCACATTTTTAGCTCTCCTTTTTAAAGAGTTTCTGTGGGAATTTGTTTCCATTCGTTGTGAGACTTTAATGAGCACAGATGCTGCACAAAAACGCCTGATTCATAATCTCCAGCTCATTCCAAATGTTCAGTGAGAAAGGAAACTGAACTGGCATGAAGTGATCCACACCAATCCACCCTCTATCTGCCCTTTAAAGACTCACGCCATTGCAAATTGCAGTTTTTGAAAGTTGAAGTGTTAATATGTGTGATTAATAGAACATAATCAATGTGTTTTGGGGTTTTCACAGCAAAATGAATTACATTTCTCCAGAAGGAATTTTCTGCTTCTGCATGATTTTATGTCTAGTTTGTGAATGGAAAAATGACAAAATACAAGTAGTGTCACATAGGTGTAGATTAAGGTGTAAATTGAGAATAAAGAAAATTTAAAATAGACAAAAACTGAGTTTTAGACCCTGGTTCCAAAGGGCTAAAAATAAACGTTATAAATATACAATTTTGTGTGTGATTTCATATTGTGATCATTTGAGGATAATAAGTGCCTGCCAAATACTATATATATATATATATATATATTAGAGCTGTCAGGCGATTACAATTTTTAATCGCAATTAATCAAAGTTGTCCATGTCAGATTAATCACAAATTGATATGTGGCCTTTTTTTAGGAAAAAAAATGTGTGCTTCGTGGAATTTAGCAGTTCTACATTAATTATGAAAACAAGAATAGCAAAATTAATAGTTTTCATCAGAAATA
>NC_050525.1:1346169-1351470 GCF_002922805.2 Oryzias melastigma | reverse complement strand
CCATGAATATGCCGGCAGACAGACCGCTATGCTGGGGCTGGATCACGCTTAAACCTCCAGAACTTTGAGATATTTTGCATATTTTTGCGCAGAGAAAAAGGGACGGGCCACAAACTAAAGCTGATATTTATCTTTTCATCTACAAATAACTGGCGTTGTTTAAACTACACTTAAAACGTCCCCCGGTGCGCTTGCTGTTCAGAACGTTGGGGGACGCGGCGCCGGACGCGAACCGGTACCACCAGACGTGGTACTGGATGCGAATCAGAGCCGGGTTAGGGTGCAGGAGCTCTCCAGGTCCTAGCGCCGGCCGGGTTTAGCTCGCAGCTCGGTGGTTGGAGACCCGCCCGTGATCTAGTGAGAGGAGCTGGTGAGTTAGAGGGCGATGACTTATGGACGCCCGCGCGGTGTGGAAAGGCACGTAAAATCCGCGATTAATGCGTCAAAAAAATTGTCGGCGTCACGCACAAGTCAAATTAACGCGTAATTAACGCGACAAATCTGACAGCCCTAATATATATATAAGTATTATTCCTGAAAGAAATGCTGTTTGTATGTATATATATATATATATATATATATATATATATACTTTTTTTTTTGCTCTCCTGTCATTTTGATTTCATTTTTTTTAGTCTCAGTCTGTGCGTTAAAGATAAAACAAAATTATTGCCTGAATTTTACTTGGTTTGCAGAGATACATGTGGGGTTTTTGCCACTCTCTTTTCAATGATGAATGTGAGTTATCCACAAGTTCTATTTTTTTTATTTGGAGATGAATTTCCTCTAATTCATGTGTGTTACACTAATGCATTTTGGCAGACATTGGCAGACACAACAAAACACAAAAGCACGCTGACATGAACAGTCAGAATCCACAGTGTCGGTTTTAATTAGTTTTTATTTGCTCATTGTGCTGAGTTTATCTAGAAAATGGATAAACATATCTGTCAAATTAAATGGATTGAAGGAAGAGGTGTGAGAGGGGCCTCTAGAGATGAACACCCCCCCCCACCCCCCCTCTCTCTTCTCCCGTTCATTGTGTTGAATTAAGGTTTAATTACAACCTTTCCCACATGCACACAAACTCATAGATGGTAAACAACGTTACTGTTTGCTCTGGTGTAAAGGCAAAGAGCAAGCTTTGAATCTATTTGCATAGAAAGAGACATAAAAGGCTGCAAAGAAAAGACAAACATTTTGAAAACTGAATTCAAAGCTTTCATGTCTGTAGCTGCAGAAATCTGACTTCATAGTGCTAAACATTTGTTAACTTGGACTTATGAAAGGGTTTCCTATACTAAATGAAGGCTTTTTATACTTTTAAACAATACTTTCATGCTTTTATACTTTGTTATATTTTTACTTTCATTTAACATCTATCATTTTGCTTACATTTAAAGAACACTTGGTGCTTCAAAACCTACTGGAGTACGTTTCCCCCTGCAAAACAGAGCTATACATTGTCTTTGTTCTCAGGAGCAGAGGGAGAGTGACACTGGCCACTTAAGACACATCTATTGTCAACCATGTTAGGTATAAAGGCCTATGATGGTGTTCTTCTGTCCTGCCAGACATTGGCCTGAAGCCCACACAGGGAACACCCCTGGGAAGATTGTTGTGTGCATCCCACTGGGCCTTGTCTGTCATGGGGCAGGTCGCTCTGTACGACTTTGATTCAACTTTCCATTAATAGGACTAAATTCTAATTGAGTTTTTTGTCCCTTTCCTCCTGATTAATGAAGATGCAGAGGTTAGCAGCTGCTACCTCACTCTCATGATGAGTGTGTTAAGGCATCTAAAGGTGCATTTTACATCGAACATGATTCGTGCGACCCACCCCTCTCTCGCAAATTCCCTACCTGAGCTTGGCGCCACGGCCGCATGTGGTAGAAGCTACCAGGTAATGTTTTTACAATGTTCACTATAAGGAACAGTGTGTGTCGATTTCTCACTTATAATGTTTCCCAGAATCGGAGGTTCTATCCCACTCCGGTGGCTGTGTCTGAATGACAGCCGCTTCTGCAGTGTTTCTGTGTCTCTGTGGCTGACCTTGAAGGCTCAATGTCTAGTATTAACCTGAGGAGGAAAAATTAAATGAAATTACCTTTTTTTTCCTTCTTTTTTTTAATGTCTCGTTGAGGCCTGAGCCGGCAGCCTCCGCACCCCGCAACGGCTCTCTGTCTGCCAGCATATCGAGCGAGTGAGCTCCGCCGCAGGAGCGAAAGCCTGCAATCTGTCCTGCCTTTGCCCCAAAGTAGCCGAATGAGTTCTGCAACCCTGCGGCTCCAGCGAGTTAAGGAAATAGATGGAAGTTCAGGACAAAAATGCTCACATTGGACAAGTATTTTCCCTGTTGATCGAGTCAATGAAAACGTCAAATATCCAAAGCTGAGTTCCTGATTGGCTGATGTCATTGGCGACCTGTCAAACTTCTGATATTTAAATTTTGGCCGTGCTGCTCAAATGCGCCTTGTCGCTCAAATCGAACTGCTGCCAGACCACTGCAAACTTTGCTAGGATTTCAGATCATGTCAATTTGCATCTGTTCCATTGACTTAACATTGAAACTGGCCGTCTCTGCCGCGCGAATAGCATTCAGTGTGAATGTTGTTGGATAGATAATATATTATGCAGTCAAAGCCTGAGGCCCTTTCTACCTTAAATCTAGTAACTCAATCTATATTGGAAAGGTGTAATTATCTGATCTTAAGTTTTGAACAGGATAATGATAATTCGTGTCAAAAAAATTGTTAGGTGGTGGGATTATTTAAATTTGTTTCCTTTCACTCCCTTCCAAGCAATCTATCATTTGTCGTCTAGTTATCCTATGGCTGACATTTCTTTACAGAGGTGAACCTCTTGTAATTGAATGTATTGCACATGCATTGTTCTTTCTTGATTGTTTGAAATAAACAATTTCTAATTTAAAAAGCCAACATGATCAGGCAATAGTTCAACAAAACAGTCTGGTACCATTATTTCTGTTCCTGTACCAGTGGCTCTCCTTAATCAGCATTTTCAATTTAAATTCCATATGTTTTCTACCTACTTCTGCTATTAAATCTTCTTTAGGACTGAGAGGGCATACTGTGTCTTATAGCCGCCCTGTATCACTCCAGCTGCAGGTGTGCAGAGGAGGCAGTGACCGATTAGCATATTTATAGATCCAGGCTAACTAAATTAGTCGGAGGTTTGGAGTCCCATTTAAGCCGTTTTTAGAGTGTAAATGGATTATTTTAACGACAAAACTTCAATTTCTGTAATTTGCTTGAACAAGATGAGATCACATGGGTTCAATCCAGGCCGGAACAGGAACTTCAGGGTTTCATCTAATCTCAGGGTGTGCAGAATTTCATTTAAATGTTCTGCAGGGAGCCTCAAACTCATTGTTATCCAGACACACGTGGTGAGGTAACGCACATTTTGCTAAAGGAGCCTCACAGGGCATGCAGTAACTTTTAGTATTCATCTTTTACAATCGACTGCAGAGGTGTAAAAGGATGAGGGGACACCTATCATTATAGAAAGCACATCAGCAAATTCTGTAACATTGAAAAATATGTATTTGATATAAATTCTTGAAATAGACCCCGAAAAAGATTCAATGAGTTTGGAAGATGAATGGGTTTACTTTGAATATGATCCTAGTGCGTTAAATCTGAATATTCAGCTGTTAGCTCCAAACAATCTACTTCTGCTTGAAGAATTTCATATTTTGCTTCACTTTTCAAAATTGACATTTTTAGATGTTGGTAATTAAATGAGGCCAGACAGGTGCGCGCGAGAGGAGGAAGAAGGCGGATGACGCACCGTCCGCTGGGGCTGCATCTCCTCTCAGCGCGGCAGAAGATCAGAAAAAAGGTTCCCTGCCCATTGGATTTTACCCGTGATCATCCAGTTGTAGGATGGGGGAACCACAGAGATCTGGACTGGTGGTTTATTGCACGCAATCAGCGACGGGCGCATCTCGAAATCAATCGAGCGTCGCGACCCGCCAATAAGACCGAGATTTTTTTTTCCTGTTATTGGGTACCCAAATATTTTTTTTAAGCTGGTATACCAGATTTTTGACTTTGTGGGGTTTTCTTTTTCTCTTGGAGTATGGGACTATTTGTTTTACGGACAATCTGCGTGGGAGTTTTCGGTTGGATATTTAAAGGGGCTATAGGCCTATCCATTACGCACGGGACTGAAAAGGGCGTTTCATATAAAGAAAAACAAAACAAAACTACAACTGTCCATTAACATAATGTTTTTTTTTTCTATAATTGAAACTGTTTGCAGAGTGGTATTTGTTTTTTTTACAGTTCTTGAGTCAGATGTGTCATTGATCGAACCCTAAGTATTTAAAGTGGTGTTTGTTACAAGTTTTGTCATTGTGCTTACATTTTAACAAGGTAACTGATCAGGATGATGGAAAATGGTTTAATCTACTGTCATAGTGGTATATGATCAGAATGGACTCAAAACACATTTTCTTATCTTTTGCTGCACACCAGTGTAGTTACCGTTCAGAGGCAAAGTTCTTTAAGAGGGTGTGAATCTGTGTGAGCATTTTGGTCCTTCAAGGAAGGTAGAAAGTATACACCATTTACCATTTACTATCATGCAACTCAACTTTTTGAGCTCTTAAGTATTTTATAATGTTAATTCCTCACAAAAGACAACCCCAAAATGATATTTTGCTCCGTTAATGCATCTCTGAGCATTCCTCTTAGCAACCCTGATCTCTGAGCTGCAGTCCCACCCATAAATTATAAGTATTTTAAAGTTACAATTTATAAATGAATGGATAAATAATCACAATAACAAAAGTAAACTTTATTTTTCCAAACAGAGTGGGACTTTGCAGCTCTCACTGGGTTCCGGTCTATAGGAAACTGGATCAAATGACTCTTTTTGAATTAATGGTTTCAAACCCCACACACCCGAACCTCCCTTCCAAACACCGTTTCAGATGAAACGAGACTGAAGAAAAACTAAAGAAATAGAACAAAATGAATCCCCAGCTTGAGGAATGAAGAAGACAACATCTTGTAACTTCAGTGAAACCCACAAAAAATAATTAAGCTATGATTTATTTATGTTTAAAGCTATTTGAAAGATTTGTCATAGTTTTTACTCTTTCCAGTTGAGAGCTTAAAACATCGAGCTAGGTTTTTTATTTCATATTATTTGAATAAATTCTTCTGTGTTGGTTATATCACAACTTGTACTCAAAAGAAGATGTTGAGAAACTGTATTTGAAGCTTATGGAGAGAAATTAGACTCACTTGGATTTGTGCGTGCATAATTCTT
>NC_050525.1:1338716-1346093 GCF_002922805.2 Oryzias melastigma | reverse complement strand
GCGTTCACTGTCTTTCACTTTTAACTCATCTTTCTTAAGAGACCGACTTTACCGTTGAGGCTTTTCCAGTGGTTCTGAATGTAAATGAGAAGGTAAATCAAGCAAACTTTTTTTTTTCTAAAAGTTCTTTTCTTTAAACTTTCCCTATTTTTTCCCCATTCTCTTTTACAGAAAGAAAGAAGGAATGTCTGTCTGATTGGTTGGTTATTCCCACTACAACCAGCATTGTTCTTTGTTTGAGCAAACGCCTGCAGGTGAGACTGAAGTGACAGCAGATGAAAAGGAAGAATGCCAGGAGAACCTTATATAATGGGCTCAGATGATGTGCAAACAAATCAAAAAAGGTTGAGGGGAGGCTTTTATTGTGAAGCTGACAGCTGCGGGGATGATGCTGTTATGGCCTGATGGCATGGGATTGAGCATGCAAGTAACTATACACACATGCAAGATTATGTGTGAGCATATGTATAGAGCAAACACAAAATCCTGTCATTTTTTAATGCTTCACAGATGGTCATGAAGGACGGGGTGATTCTGCACCCGTGAATGCGTGTGTGTGTAACGCCGCGTATGTAATATGCATGTGTGTTTCTCCAGGAAAGGGATTTCTGTGTCAGCACCCTTGCATAATGTGTCACAACACATGCTGTTCCAAATCCATCACGGGGAACTCCTTCCAATCTTTTATCAGAGGCTTTGATGGTTGTGAATGTGAATATCTGTGGGTTGTTTGGTGCCCCCTGCCCTCTATCAAAGAGCATGCATAAAGCAGGGGACGGGAGCAGCGGCCTGTCAACAAAGCAGTATGACAGGACAAGATTGCTCCACTAACTTTGCTGGATTTCCATCTCTGCTTTGCCTAGCCTCCAAAGAGCCAACAAAAGAGTCTTACAAATTTGGCTAAAAAGATTTTTTTTGTATTAGCTGTGGAACAGGATGTTGGGTTTCAAAAAGGTCAAATCTGTGAAAAAAACATCAGCTAAAAAGAACATAAAAGGTGTGAGCTCGCACACTGAGGGAATGTGATGCTCAGTCTAAAAAACTGACTGTAAACATCGGCCAGCAAGGCCAAGTGGGCCCCACATGGTTCAAAAGTGGGAAAAGAATGTGGGCCCCAATTGGGTTTGTCCACAGTTTCCGTGGTGGCCCCAGCTGTGTTTGCCCATATTGGCTTTGCTGCCTAGGGACTGGAGGCCTGGGCAGCGACCCTGCTAGCCCTGCTGACTCCTGGGCGGCAGCACTTGCTTGCTTTACCGGACCCTGGGTAGCGGTACTCACTACGCTGTCCACCGGGCGACTGGCTAGCAAAGCCACCTAAGCTAATGTGGGCAAACACAGTTGGGGCCACCACGGAAACTGCGGACAAACCCAATTGGGGCCCACATTCTCTCCCCACATTTAAACTATATGGGGCCCACTAGGCCTTGCTGATTGCAACCAGCAGGAATTTTTGCTTCATCTCTTCATCAGACATCACTTGATGAAAAAAAACATTCTCTCTGATTTATAACATGAATTTAAAAAGTGTCAGTTAAGCCTTTTTTCCTATCCAAACTAATGTTTCCAGTGTGTTCTTCTATTTCTAGAGGATGTTAAAGTACCATTAGAATTTTTTCTCTGCATTTGACCCATCCTCTGGGTCAAATGCCTCTATTGTCAGACTCATTTAAAAAGCAGTGTTTATTTATTGTTCATGCTTTTCTTAAGGATTGCACAATGGTTAGCACTCCCTCCCCTTACAGTAAGAAGACCCTTGTTTGAATCCCAGCCTTTCTGTGTTACATTTGCATGTTCTCCCTGTGCTTGTGTTGGTTTTCCCAAGGCACTCCAGCTTCCTCCTATTTACTCCAAAGACATGCTTCATTGGTTAATTTGTTGATCTTTGTTAACTGTCCCATCTGATAGTCGAACCTCAGATCCAAAAACAACAGTGCGGATTCCTGGATGTCTTGGATGTGGAACAGTGGACCAGCTCTACACTCTCTTCAGGGGGCTGGAGGGTTCGTGGGAGTTCATTCATCCAGTCCAAATGTGTTTGGAGAAGGCGTTCGATCACGTCCCCCGTGGTGTTATGTGGAGGGTGCTCTGGGGGTACAGGGTCCGGGGAGACTCACTGAGGGCTGTCTGGTCTCTGTATAACCAGAGCAGGAGCTTGGTTCACATAGCCGGCAGAAAGTCAGACCTGTTCTTTGTTTTTGCCCTTTGTCACCAGTTCTGTTTATAATTTTTATTAAAATAATTTCTAGGCGCAGCCAGGGGTCGGGGAGGATCTAGTTTGGGGACCACAAGATTTCATCTCTTTTCTTTGCAGATGATGTTGTCCTGTTGGCTTCATCAAGCCAGGATCTCCAGCATGCATTGGGATGGTTTGCAGCCGACTTTGAAGTGGCTGGGATGAGGGTCAGCACCGCCAAGTCTGAGGCCATGGTTCTTGACTGGAGAAAAGTAGTTTGTCTTTTCTCTACGGGGGGATCAATCCTGCCTCAGGCGGAGGAGTGTAAGTATCTTTGGATCTTGTTCACGCGTGAGAGAAAATTGGAGTGTGAGATCAACAGGTGGATTGGAGTGGCGTGCGCCGTTATGCGGTCAATACACCTTTCCGTTGTGGCGAAGAGAGAGCTGATCTAGAAAGCAAAGCTTTCAATTTACCGGCCGATCTTCGTTCCAGTACTCACATAAGGTCATGACTTTTAGTTCCAGTTCTCACATAAGGTTATGACTTTTGGGTAGTGACTGAAAGAACGAGGTCCCAGATACAAGTGGCCAAAATGAGCTTCCTCTGGAGGGTGGCTGGGTGCTCCCTTAGAGATAGGGTGAGAAGCTTGGTCACCCAGAGAGAGCGCGGAGTAGAGCCACTTCTCCTTCACATCGAGAGGAGCCGGTTGAGGTGGCTCGGGCATCTAGTTAGGATGGTGTTCTGGGCATGTCCCACTGGACAGAGGCCCCGGTGAACACACTGGAGAGACTACATCTCTCGGCTGACCTGGGAACGCCTTGGGGTCCCCCTACAGGAGCCGGAGGAAGTGGCCGGGGAGAGGGAAGTCTGGGCATGTTTGCTTAGATTGCTATGCAAAGAATGAATGAATGAATGAATGAATGAAATGGTTTATTTCAAGCAATCAGGTAATAATACATGACATAACATATCACTTAATGAATCACAAGTAGATCGCTTGAAAGGGAGTGGAAGGAAGCAAACTTATATATATTAAAGAGGATCAGAAGAAGATGGATGGATGAAATTGTCCCTCTGTGTGCATTTGTGTGAGTGATTGTGTGGCCTGCAACAGACTGGTGACCTGTTCAGGGTGTATCCCGCCTTCACGTAACAGTACCCGGGACAGTCCCAGGTGACCCCATGCCCACAAAAAAGATTTAGTGGGTTAAGAAGATGGATTGATGAATGTTAAACTCGTCTCCAAGATTCCAGCAAATAATTTCCGTGTGAAACTCTGACTCTTCACCATTTTCCATTTATCCCAGAGAATAATCCACTCAAGTACTTAACACATCGATTAAGAGGGTCTCTGAAACGTTTCTCTGATTTTTTTTCTCCATTAGAATTCTCAATATCTGTGCACACAACACCAATAGTCACTTTATCAAAAAAAATAAATAAATAATACATCTCACATTTAGAAAGCAGCTTGAAGGTTAATGTAGAGCAGTTGTGTTTGACAACAGTGCCCTAAACACAAATCTGACTTTTCTACCATAAAATAGACACAGTCAGAATGAGGCAGAAGGACATGGAATGTGTTATTTTTTTTTTTTTTGTGAAAATACAAATATTTATGATCAACCACTCATCCACAGCTGTTTAGATTAAAAATAAAACACAATGTTGCTGTAGGGCACGAAAGTCTTAAATTTAGCATTTCAAACTAGGCCAATAGAGTGCATAAGCGCCCTAAGGAGAGGGAAACTGTGAACGTCTCTTCAATTATTTTTGTTATTTCATCAGCTGTGGTGTGTTTGTTATTCTGTTTTTGTTCCAACAATATCATCTCTCAACATACAGTTTCTGAGGTTTAAATGTTGGTTTTAAGGACTGGAACTGGCAGGCAATTCTCCTTCTATGGCTCAGGTAATAGAGAGTGAATGTAGTGGTTGTGTTGATTAAACTGTGATTGTCTGTATATGTAAGTATTATGTGATAACATACGTGTATTTCCTTATTTGCTAAAAACTGAAATCAGTGTTTGCAATTGAGTCCATACTGGATGTGTTTACATAGATTTTTTGTGACCGGATTTCTGGAGGAAAACAGTTTTCTATAAAAATCTGCTATCGGGGCTGTAAAACCAGGGTTTTACACTTCTCTCTCTCTCACACATGTTAGTCTTGTCACCTTTTTGTCTTTTAAAAGATGAGTGCAGAGCATCTGCTCACTCTCACGCAAAGAGGATTTGTGGGAAAACTGATTTACTGGAAGGAATCCATCTCAGGGAAGCAGGATTCACTAATCCCTGTCCCAGTTTAAAAAAAAAAAAAAATCAGTTTTCCACTTTTTGGAGAGTTCAAGGTAACTCAGGAGATTGAACTGTAACCTAGTTAGTCAAGATCATTTAGTATATTTTACTTCTACTATTTCAGAAATACAACATTCAGTATCCTAGACCTAGATGATTACAGTACAGATAAAACTGAGTCCTTCACTGTAATACATTTCTGTAAACTGGCTAGTATTTTACTGCAATAGCAACAGTAAAATACTGCCTTTATAGTATTTTACTGTAAACATCAATGAACTGTGGACATTTACTGTAAAATGAAATGAATTGTGGGAATGTACTGTAAAAAACAATGCATTGTGGGAATGTACTGTAGAAAGAAATGGATTGTATGATTTTCTCTTGTCACTACTGTATTTACCCAGGTCTTGTGAATCAGAATGCAGTAAGAAAAATGTCCATGAAAATATGGCCAAAAAAGTATGTCAGACCAAAGTTCGGCCTTCAATACCATCTCTCACCCCGTCCTCCTGGACAGACTTTCAACCATCGGCGTCTCAAACAGTCCTCTTAACTGGTTCCGCTCCTATCTTTCTGGCCGTACACAGACTATTCAACTGAAGTCATTCACTTCCCCTACAGTTGCAGTCACCACAGGCGTGCCCCAGGGCTCTATCATTTGACCCCTGCTGTTTATCATCTACCTTCTTTCCCTTAAACATGTCTTCTGTCAACATCAAATAAATTATCACTCCTATCAAATGACACCCAGCTATACATTTCCAGCAAACCAGACTCTGCCCTCCCACCTGCCTCCCTTACCAGCTGCCTTCTCTCAGTAAAATCCTGGTTCACCTCTAATTTCATCAAACTAAACTGCAATAAAACAGAACTTCTACTGGTAGGCACCAAGTCCACTCTCAGTAAAATAAATAATTGTGTCATCCCTCTTGACAACTCCCTCATTCTCCCCTCCCCTCAAGTTAAAAGCCTGCTGAGTGTCGTCCTGGACACTCTGTCCTACACTTATCACGTCAACAATATCACTCGGACTGCCTACTTCCACCTCCGGAACATCCGCCGTCTTCACCCTTCCCTCAGCCCTCATTCTACCGCCGTACTGGTTCACAGTCTCGCCACATCCCGCCTGGACTATTGTAACTCTCTTCTGTTTGGACTCCCACAAAAAACTCTCTGGAAACTCCAGCTGGTCCAAAACTCTGCTGCCGGCGTCATAACACAGACTCATTCCTTCCACTACATCACATTCATACCCAAGCAGCTTCACTGTCTACCCATCACCTACCCGATCACTTACCTCCTAACCCACAAAGCCATCCATTACCATGCTCCGCCATATCTCTCGGACCTACACCAAGTCGCCACTCCCGCCCGTTCCCTTAGGTCCAACTTGTCATCCCCCCGTCCGTCTTGTCACCATGGGGAGCAGGACATTCAGTCGCTCTGCCCCACAATTCTGGAAGTCCCCCCCCCCCTGACCTCCGGACTATGGACTCGCTCCCTCTCTTCATTTCCAGCCTCAAAACCCATCTTTTCAGACTGGCCTATTCCTCATGACTGTTATACATCAGTCTTTTTTAGAGAAAAAAAGCAAACAAAACTTTTAACCTTAACTTAACACCAGTGTTTTTATATTTGTATATTTGTGCTTTTATCCCTGTTCGGTGACCTTGAGTTCCATGAAAGGCGCCTAATAAATAAAATGTATTATTATTATTATTATCGTCAATATATTTTCTTACTTGGGCTAAGTTTAACCTGCTATCCCTAACAAGCACAACGACTGTTCATTGTAAGAGTTTCAAACATTGTTTACATGTGGCGTCACTCATAGTAAAAAGTCAAAATGACAGCACAAATTTATCCCCTGATACCACATATGAGTTTATATATATATATATATATCAATCACTGTGTTTTTGATCCTTAATACTGGTAGCTGAGGTTCCAAAGGGTTAAAAATAAATGTTCTAAATGTACAATTTTGCATGTGATTTCATATTGTGATTATTTGAAGATAACAAGTGGCTGGAAAATTCTGTAAATAATAATAATAAAAATATTCACAATGATTTATTTTCAGTGTACAATCAATTAGGTAAAGTTTGTTAATTGATTCCCGGACCTAAAAAAAATGTGATGTTAGACAATATGTGAATGTATTGTTTTTTAATGTAACAAGATGCTGGATTTGCTTTTCCAATAAGTATTTAAAGTTGTATTCTGCTCAGAAAATGCTTCTTTTTTTGTTTGTTGCCAGTCTTGGCCCATTAGTAAATGTGTTTGCCATCCATGCCCCGAGTTAATGTAGGCATACTCAAAGCCCTCTACGTCATCCATCACCATCAACATATGTGCTGCACGGTCAGGATATTTCCAGGACGGGAATCATTTCAAAGGCCAGCGGCTGGAAGCTGAAATGACCCACTGGCATTATGGAAGTCACAAGCCTCCTGTTATTGCTCATGCGTCAATTTCCACTTCAGCAAAATACAGAACACTGCACAACATCAACTATGGTGTTTTCTACAGTACAGTAGCTGGTACAGCCAAACATAGATGTTATGATCACCAGTATTTATACTTTCTGCTGCTTCAATAAGTTCAGTAATGCTCATTTGTACAGAGCATTGTGTGGTTTTGAGGATTAATTTTTTTTTTATTTTTCAGCTTCTTTTTGCAAGTGTCATTGCCCAGCAAAAACCTTTAGTTCAAATAGTGTGTCCTGACAAAGTGTGTCCTTCATCGTCTCAGTTTGGGATTGTCAGGAAATGGACCCAAAATGCAAGAGAATGAGCCAGTGACGTTACTTCAAAGATCAATGAACTTAGTGAGAAACAAATTTCAAAACACAGGAGAGGCTAAAAGAATGACAACTAGGGATGCCACAAATGCCAGTTTA
>NC_050525.1:1321953-1338439 GCF_002922805.2 Oryzias melastigma | reverse complement strand
GTCCAAGTCGAGTCTAAAGTCGTCAAATTCATGACTCGAGTCTGACTCGAGTCCAAGTCATGTGACTCGAGTCCCCACCTCTGGTCAGGAGTCAGCGCTCTGTCTACCCCTCTGCTCACTGGTGGGAGCCGTCTCCAGACTACTGAATAAAATTAATCTCCGAGCAACCCCAGTGCACAGTTGCTGGATGCCACTGACTAGCACTGCACAGAGCCTGACTGTGTGAAGTATTGTTTGTGCCCCACTGCCTGCATTACCAAGCGTTTATATCTGGACCTGATCTTCTGTTTTTGACCCTGCTCATTCTCCGATTGCCTGCCCCGACCCTCGCCTGGATCCTGACTACTCCGCGTTCTTCTTTAATGACCCTATGCTCGTGATTGACTTCTTCCTGTCTGACCCTGATCTGTCTTTAGCTGAGCTTAGTTCCTGTCTGAACTAATAAACCTCCTGCACGTGGAATGTGACACCACTGAACCAAGTTGTGCGGGAAGTGATTGTTTCATCCCTACAGTATAAGTGTGTTTACAATGACGGTCAAACATGTGATGTGCTAAATTTTAGAAGGGTTTATGTCATGTTTTCACGAGGCACGAAGGACCCAAGCGCTGGAACCCGGAAGCACAAACACGTCAGGGAATGAAGGTAAGTGTTTTATTTTGAGATGGGTGATGATCTGACATGACTGAAGGATCCAGAGTTGGCGTTCAGGCAGGTGTGATGGAGAGAGACTGAGGACGAAGCGAGTCGAGGCTGCTCAGGGGTTTGTAGATGGTGTCCATAACTTTAGGAGGTGAGTGGCGTTTCTTTGTCCTTCTGGAGCTGGAGGATGAGGTGAGCAGGTAGAGCAGGTAGACCAGGGTCCGTGGCTGTAAGGCAGTTCAGCGGAGAGACGAACCAGGAGATCCAGAGATGGTCGGTACTCGTGGTTGATGGGTTCTGGAGACGAGAAACAGTTCATGAGCTGAGTACTTAAGGTTGAGACCAAACTTAGAATAGAACAATAAATTACTGAGGCCCTGATAGGTACTATACCCAAAGGTAGCCAACGATCTGGCGATGAATACTGGAAGCTGCAGAGCTTAAATGCTGGGGCTGGACAGCTGAGATGATGATGTGAGAACCAACACCTGCTGGAACACCCAGGCCCACTGCATGCACAGGGGAGGCCTGCCTGAGCGAACCATTACAGTTTATTGTTGTGTTTTAGTTGGTTTATGCTAATAAACCAACTAAAACACAACACAACAAAAGTTTTTCTTTGTTGATACTTATTAGCAAATTTAAAAAAGGATTGTTTTGAATTTTCTGTTGTATGCCATTTATATATCATACCGAAACAGTGACCAAAAGATCCAGGTTTGAATCAAATCTTGGAAAAAGTGACTTGTTGTATCCCTTGCGTCAACACATGACCGGAACTAAAAATCAGAAAAATCACAGAAGATGATCGACTGAAATCGACTCTCGATGGAAGGCAAGCAGATAAAACTGGCTGCAGGGAAAGCAAAAACCACAAAAAAAATAAATAAATAAATAAAATAAAAAATAAAAAAAGTGAGATCTTTTTTGGAACTAGTAATGCGGCAAAAATAAAGCATGACAGGAACTTAAAGTTTGAATCAATTAACTTAAACGTAAATGTGAACAAATCATGAACCAGGAGAGAAGCAAAAAGTGGGGATAACAGATACTATAGCTAGGCTGAACTGAAAACCAGACACTTGAAAGTACTGAGGATCATTAAGTGAGAAGACAGCTGAGGAGAATTATCCATTAAAAAAGCAGGTGAGACAACGACAGTGAAAACAAGCCTGGAAACAATAAAATGTAACTTAAATCAAACAAAGAAAACCAAACTGAAAGTTACAATCCTCAGTTAATGTTTCACAGACGTAACAGGATAAAACACAAATAGTGTTAGAATTTTTATGTTAAGTTAAAATAGATATTTTTTCTTTCCATCACAGTATGTCATATTTAACATGAGGAGACAGCACATGTTCAGCAGTGAGGAAGCAGCGCTCCTTTTCAGCGGCTTGGACTGCACTCACTTCCAGCTGCCTTTTGCACTTTAATGAGTTCAGACAGGCGAGGAGTATCAATTGCTCTCCCTGCCATCAAACCAGGTCCAGCTGCAGTTTCTGACAGATGTCGATTTTACCTGTTGTGCTCCTGCTTCACATCTGCTCGTCTGTAATTGCTCCAGTTTTTGTTTTTTAGTTGTTTGTCCTCTCTGGAAGTGAAGAGCTTCTTCTTTTTCATTTTTTACTGTTGAGTTTCTGTCATAATCCCCCCAGCTGAACATATTTTTACAACCCCTTTTTGCATGTTAAGCAAAAATTTACTGTAATAAAATAGTTTATTGTAAGTTTTGTTTTGGGTTATGAAACAGAGAAAAAAGAGAAGGAAAGATGTGGAGAGAGAAGTTAAGAAACACGAGTGAAGAGAAAGCCAAAGAGTAAAGAGGGGAGGAGGAGGAGGGTACAGAGCACTGAAACAATTAAAATAGAGAAAAAATTGTTTAAAAAAAAAAAAAGAGTGAGAGCATCAAAACAGATACAACTTGCTTTAACCTTAACCATCACTCTCTCAGGTGAAGAAACTGCACTGGGCTTTGTTGCAACTTTATTTTATTCTACTTTGTCACCTATACGTCACAAAGTCACCGTCAAACTAACACAAATAAATAACTTAAATACAAATTTCGACATTACAAATTAATTTAGATTCAACTCCATTTCTATCTTCGTACAACAACAAAAACACTAACAAAAAACAAACAAGCAAACAAAAAGAAACAATGCAAGTTATCCCACAATCAATCTTACGAGTAACAAGAATGTTCAGAGTTCGAAAAACAGCTTTGAATAAAGCTAATAGCTTATCAAGTCTAAGTCCCTTTACTCTTGTTCAGCAAAAATTAAATATACAAAGATGTCTTTATCTCTACAGAGTAATATAAACATAAAACAAAATCAATCTCATGAAAGGAACAGCAAAATTACAATTATGTACATTTTTATATACACTTTATATATACACTTACATACATATAACAATCAAAGTATTGGTAACACTTCAGATGAGATGCTGCAAAACACTCGTCAAAGATAGTTAATACGTTTTTCAAGTTTGTAAGCAGTTTATTAATATGGCGTTTGTAGACAATGGCCTTGGATGTTAATGAATCTTACTAAGTGTGTTAATAAACCTTATTCGGTTTGTTGTGCTAAAAAATGCCTTATAAACATCCCATAAACACATTAATATTGTTTGTTAATGTGTTAACAGAGCTGGTGAAGGAATCTTATTATAAAGTGTTACCAAAGTATTTCATTAGTTTCTTTATATTTAATCACCTTTTATGAGTGCTTTTAATTTATCATTTTTCATTTTTGGTTTGACAGACGATTGTTTGTTTTCTAACAGTTGGTTCGATGTAAATGTATGTTCCTCTTAAAGTGTATTTATGTTCTCTGGAACTGGAA
Source organism: Oryzias melastigma (assembly GCF_002922805.2). Taxonomy (NCBI): domain Eukaryota; kingdom Metazoa; phylum Chordata; class Actinopteri; order Beloniformes; family Adrianichthyidae; genus Oryzias; species Oryzias melastigma. Next base: position 1,334,948 of record NC_050525.1, on the reverse strand, counting down.
GAGCGTTTGAATACATTCTGGCAATTTGAACATGAGTTTAATTATTTTTAAATAAATCAAGTCTCCAAATTTTAATAAATTTTGTTTAATAAAAAGTGGTTCTGACTTGATAATTATTCTCATAGCTTTTTTCTTTGGAGAAGAAAGACTGAATTTAATGAAGTTTTGTATGTGCTTCTTCACGCTTCCACTCAATAAGTCATGTAGGGAAGAATGAATGAGCAGAACAAGGTGTTCAATTACATGGACAAAAAATGAAAACACGTTCCCTGCTGGCCGCATTCATCAAAAAAAAAAAAAAAAGAAAAAAAAAAAGCAAGAAAATGTATTAATACAGCCTCATAAATGTTCAACTTCTTTTCTTCTTTGTCTTTTTTGTCATTTGCGTGATAATTTTCCACCTTCTCTTCTTAATTACTTTAGCCATATGAACTCCTTAAGTGGTGTTACAACAACTATTTTATCTGCGCAACACAGTGTTAAACAAAAGTTCCGCCCCTCAGAAATGCGCAAAAAATAAAATACAATAAGAATTTTACAAAAAAATGAATTACAAATGGAGACACTTTTATTGTTGCTGTTTAATTTAACCATTTAATGTCATAGATAACTGTTACCAAAAGAGCTGAAGTAAATATCTACACACATACACAATCAAACAAATTGATTTGTAGAAAAACCTTACAAAAATCACACAAAAATACTTATTTTATTCTATTTTAGTCAAATTATTTACAAGCAAAAATCATCAAAGAAAGGTAAGTTCATTTTTGGCCTATGCCAAAAAAATCAAGATTTCTATAAATGAATTCAGCCCAGATCAGGCTTAGCTGTCTATTAATAATGGCCTGTATGACAAACAAGCAAAGAGGTTTTTTTTTTTTTTTCATTATCTTAATGGAAAAAATCCCACAAACATCCAATAATCTGACCAATAGTCTGAAATAAATCTCATATTAAAAGCATAAAATGAATCCATAAACCTTAAGGGTTTAGTCCATATAATAAGCAGTCCCATCATCAAAGCATGCTGTTCTCTTGTCCATACTGTATAGTTCATAGATTTCAGCTACTCATACGGAGTACAACAACAGTAAATACGTCGCATCAGATCAAACAGAAACTGAGCTTAGCTAGTCAGGAGGAGGTGAGAGAATACAGATGGAGAAGTTAACAGAAGATGACAGAGACTGAGATACAGAAGCCCAATGAATGCCATTAAAAGTTTAGAGTGGAAGACAGAATAAAAGACTCCAGAAATGAGAATTTAATGAAGACATTTGACACTTGTCATTCTGATCCGTCAGCTTCTTCAGCCTTTCTATTTATCATCTTATCTACTTCAAAGGTGTCACAACAAAAAGATGCATCCATTTAAAACACACTCAGCACACTTCAATTATTCACCATCAAGAGCAGAATGAAAGCCAGTGGTACTGGATGACACTCTGAATGATTCTCTGTTTGGACTTGAATCATTTTAATTCATCATTTTCTGTGTTAAAGTGACAGGTATAATGAAAAACATCCCACAGGAAGCAGAACGAGAGAGAAAGTTTACACAAACATGTTCTCATTGAAAAGAAAGTGATGGACTGGCTCCCAAAAAATACATTTTATCTGCTTTTCATTAACCATTTAGTCCAGATTTTTGTGGAGTTTACCAGTACAGTGGTCCTTTGCTTTATTGCATTCTCACTGTTTCATTTATTTTTTTCCAGTGTAATTTTTCATGCTTTTTTATTTTACCAAAACAAGTCTTGATTGGGTGGATGCCTTGTCAATCAATCTCCTCTATACCATGTCTACAAAAATCTTCAATCGCATGCAGATCTTTGTTTTTCTTCTCATGCTAGACTTACTTGGCAATGAGAGCTTTGAGAGTTTAAACAAGAGAGAAAAGTGTGAACATTTTAAAGACTGGGAAAGGTGTAGAAAGTAAGAGCTTTCATTACCTTATAGAATCTATTATCCTTTTTTGCCAATTTCACTTATTGTAGGTTGTTTTTAGAACTTAATCCCAGTGACAAATGAGGGAACACTGTGTATTATTTCATTTTAATCAATAAATTGGTAAATCATCTGATCAAAAGATGGCAGGTTGAGTTCCCACATTGCTCTTCCATGTGTCAGAGTGTCCTGGACCAAGACACTGAAGCCCTCATTGTTCCTGGTGGTTGAGCTTGGCACCAGTGAAACCCCGGGCTCGCACTATAGCCGGTCTTTACTTGTCCGAGATGTTTTCACCGGGCTGTAAACATTATGTCATTGTGACAATCACAATGCTTGTTGCACAGTACGTGTAACACAGTCAGGTATGTTCTATATTGTGAGGATTGTGTGGTTTAGTTTTGGGTTCTGATAGCCCTCACATCCGTCTGTCTGCAGGAGCTCCAATTTCTGTTTGTTTTTATTCCTCCATGTCCCTTCTACTCAGGCGTTTGGGCATCTGAAATATGCCCTTTTGGGGTGGGGAAATGTCAGGATTCTGTGTTTTAGTTTGGATTTTTCTTCATATTTGGTCATGATCTAAGTTGCCCTTTTCAGTCACACGAGTATTTTGTTTGTATTAGTAAGTTTGTCATGATCCACAGCTGTCTTAAGTTCAGTTAATTGCCTGCAGCCTATTTAAGTGTCCGGTTTTCAGTTACTCAAGTCATCTGCTCTGTTCTGTTCTGTTTTGGCTCTCCGTGGTTCTTGTCATGTTTAAATTTATCAATGAAATGTTTCAAGTTTCTGCCACCTGTCTCCTACGTTTGGGTTCTCCACCACCTATTCCTGACACGTATAAGACAAAAGTAATCATAACAGTTCCGTCCTTACCCATTGTATGTAGACAAGTCAAACAGAAATAGAAGTGTTTTGAATATAATTCTAAATCACAGCAGAATGAGAGTTTGTTTACTAGTACTTCCTATATAAATGGCGGGTAATCACATGAACCTACGTGAGTTCGGAGTCTTGCAAAGGCGGCAGCAGAATCTTTGGCTGCAGCAGGACCGGCGCCATCCGTAGCCGATGTGAGTCATCTGCCATAGCTGAACCGCTGCGGTGTCCGCAATGAGAAACAAATGGGAACGCAAATATAGCCAGTAATTTAAGCTCCCTGATACACCAACGACATTTAACAGTAATTATATATTTGATGAGACTTAACGTCTTTGGAGTTTGTTTTAGTTGAAGCCTTTATCAATGTGTTTTTTAACCTCTTTGCTGTCGCTGCTTTTTAGTACAATTTAACCCTTCTTGTAATCCTCACATGACGCCATTAATGTGAATAAAATTCCATTATTAAGGAGGTATTAGAACAACAAAAAAACCCTGCACTCTATTTTTTTCATTACTTTCTAAAATAATAAATAAATAAACAGAACAATGCTTTTGTTGTTTCCTAGAAAACCTCACTGCTTTTTTTTTTTAATGCGTAGTAATTAATCTTTCATGAACAACATTTATCATTGCTGGTTTTGCTGCATGAATTATGTTGCACAAGAAAGATAATGCATTTTTCTCCTCATTGTTGTAGCATGTTGTGTACAATGACAATAAAGGCATTCTATTTATTTAGAGGTTTAATTTACTGCACACTTAAATGCTGCCTCTCCCGCAGTTTACACAAAAAGCAGTAGATTGAGTGTAAACAGAGTATGTTTTTGCAAAGAAATTAAATAATTAATGTCCTATTCTGTTGCATTTGTGTTTCAATAATGCATTTAATGGTTGACCTTTATTCCAGTGCAGAACACAGTTTTAATAAATCAAATTAATATTGAATGCAATTTATTTATAGCTACTGTTTCAATTCCTTTGTTTTCCGGCCTTTTAGCTAATGTGGAAGAAATATATGACAAAAAATAAGTATATAAACACACAAGATTTGGTTCACTGAAGTGAATCTGAAGTTTCATCTTCTTCACCCCCCCTCACTAATCAGGAGCGGTCAGCAGATCTTTTTCCATTCGTGAATACGTTCTCATGTTGACCCCTGTAGCTGCTTTTGTCTTCATCGATAAAATAAATTCTTTAGTCGGACTCTTTAATGAAAATCTTTAAAAGTTAATTGTAAAACCTTTAAGAATGAAACGAAAATTACAAATTCAGGTCAGGGTTTTCAATTCCCACTCCTATCATCTCTTGATTTATTTTAAAAGTGTTCCCAGTGGTCTTTTGATTAGGATGATCCTGTTTTTAGCCATAATAATAATAATACAGTGGCGGGCCGTCAGGGCCTGCAAGGCCTTCTCTGCTGGCCTAAAAATATCTGAATCACAGACTGATATTAATTATTATTTATTTCCGTGAATACGTATTCTATAATTCCAAATGCTCTGTCTTCGTCCTTTCATTGCTGTCTCCCTGGTTGCGCTGCTTCCAGACGTGTATTTTCCTATTTAAGCATTAACCAATCACATTGCAGCACCATTTGTTGCTAGGGTCAAAGAAATCTGCCCGAAGGCCTTCACAATCAGTTCTGCGGGCCCTGTAGCATAAAATAATTGTCGACCAAACTGTTGCTTCAACCAATCAGATCTGGAGGAGACCACGTGATAGGCCAGCTAGCAGGCCCACGGAAACGTCAGGATTTTCACGCGCTGTGATTGGATAATCGGAGAGTGTACTAGGAAGACCTGGTAAACTGAATCTGTAGCGACCTGCACAGGCAAATATATCGAATTTAATAGCTGGTTTGTCAATCCACAATGGCTGAAGGAGGAGAAGAAATGGATTTGGTTGCAGACTTACTGTCAAAGTCGTTTTCAAGACGGACTTTTCAAGAAAAGCTGGACATTGTTAAGCGGAGTCGGGCAACTCCGAAGCTAGCAAGCCCCGTGTCCACTGCTTCTGTTAAACGGACATTCTCAGCCCTGAAGCGAATTAAAACTTGAGCCAGAAATACGTCAGGGCAGGCTCGACTTTCAGCATTAGCTTCCATGGCGATAGAAAAGGACTTCTTGATGGAACTAAAATGCACGGATTCTGCACGACAGAGTGATTGAAATCTTCTTGAGGATAGAAAGGATGGATTTTGTGTACAAATAATCTGGATTTTTGGTGAGTAAAATTTTGCTATATACCTAAATATTATTGCAATTTTATCAGGTTATTTTTTATGCTTTTTTATGTGTGTCTCAGTTGTACCTGCAGTAGAAGTTTTATAGCCATAAAATAGTTATTGAGGGTTGGGTTGATTCAGATGGAGCACTACTGAAGGCCTAGGTGTGAAATGCACGGCCCGCCACTGTAATAATAAGAATAATAATAATAATAATAATAAAACAGTTGGATGTAGTTATGAGCGGAAACTGTTGGTGTGGAGTAAGCCTGCCCTCATGTCCCATCATCCATCTGTTTACACTCTCTCCAGCTAGCTTTCAGTCCCTCACAGCCCACAACATAATATTTGCTGTGCAACAAAAATCAGGAACAATATCAGAACTATCCGTACAGCTTTGAGTCAGATACCAGTTCAGACCAGGAAAGAGACATACACTGACCTGTTTGTCTACAAGTGGATGCATCTGCATGAATTGTAGCACCAACATCACTTCTACAAGCTTTTTACAACCTTTTTTTTATCTGATCCTGATTCACAGTGATTTGAACAAATAAATACTCAAAAACTCAATTTTAATCTTAATATTCTTTCTACATGTCCTCCATCATAACAAAAATACATGTTAACACACAATGTTCATTGAAGTGTGTTTTTAAAATATTTTTTTTGCCTGGAAAGAAAACGTTCTTTTGGGTTTTATGTGTATTTGTGTTTTTGTAAACCTCCTGTTAGAATTTCCAACCTTTTCATCAGAAAGGCTTCCAAGTGGGAACCACAGATGGTTCGGTGGTGGTTTGTGTGTCTCCTGAAGTCCACAATCATCTCCTTTGTTTCATTGACACTGCTGTGTTTTAACATCTCACCAAAATCTTTGAAACCAAAGCTGTAAGTTTGGTAAGTGTTCAATGGCCAAAAAGTTAATTTCATGCATTTAAAAAATCTGTTTAATCTTTTTGTTTTCAGGAAATAGACCTAGCCGATGCATTTCACTTGCTAGTTGCTGCACATTTGCATAACGGTCTAATTAGAACATAATTGTATCGTTTTCATCAGTAATACAGTCTACAACTTGGAGATATTTTAGTTACATTTAAAACGAGTGAAATCGAGTTTGACTTGCTGTTCACCTTCGTAGCATGTTGTGGGTATCCAACACGTTGAAGTAACGATACAACTAATAATATTCTTTATTTCATTCTTTATACTTTATTTTGATCTCACTCAAGGAATATCTCTCAGTTTAGTCCAAAACCATCTGATAACTGCTTTAAAGAAAAAAAGGAAAACCAACAGTAAAGCTGAGGCATGTTTGCCTCAGAAAAATCCAATTTGATATTGACGAGGTGCCGTCATTTTAACGTAACAGCTCTGTGAGAAAAACAGGACAAACATACCTACTAAGAACAGAAAAAATGAAGTTTAGGTTTAGCTAATTAACTTAGATTTATATAAAATAAAAATGCTGAAAGTGACAGACGACAAGCAGATCAAATATTTGTTTATCCTCTAATTCTTCGTATTACTAACATTCTTGTCTGTCGCGATGCACAGCTACTGGACATTTAAAGACCAACTCCAATGAAAAGGTTAGTTCTGGGGTTTTTAACATGTTCTTGTAGCATTTTTCTAATGATGGAGGACACATATAGAGAGAAAATTAAGCTTAAATTTGCATTTATGAGTGTTTCTTTATTCAAATCATTGTGAAGCAAACAAAAAAATGCTATTGCAAAAAGATGGTAGTTGTGACATAAATAATGCAATCGGCAGGCCACAAGCTTCTTGCTTCGCTTCATTCTGATGCATCCGCTTGAGGACAAATAGATCCATGAACGTCTTTGTTCTCCTTGTCTGAGCTGGAATCTGGATCAAAAAAACTGCTTTTTTTGTTCCGGTAATGTTTGGTTGGGGTGGTGAGGGGCTGTAGGCTAGTGCGGGAGCATGTAAAGACGGGATGATGGGAAATTAGAGCAAGCTTACTCTGGACCAACAGTCCCGCCCACAACTCAGAGGTGACATTTCTGATGAACTCCTGCTGAAACTATGTCTGAAAAAACAACTCAGCTTTTGATTTTAGCTAAAAACGGCATAATCATAATTAAAGACGATTTTGCAATAGATCAAAAAATGATTGTCTCTCTCAAATGTCTTTTGTAATGTTCTATTCTACTTTATTAATGCGAGAAAGTGAAACACAATAATACACTTCCTTTGCTTTGCCTCTCTCCCATCACTTGACTTTTAGATCAAATTCCTTCTCCATACAAACAGTATATTTTTGTACTAGAGACACAAAAATAGATTTCCTCTCAAAATATGAAACCACAAAAAGACACTTCTACTGCAAACCATTTAAAAAAAAGCAGTTAGTAAGGCAGAAACAAAAAGGCAAGTCTTTCATCTCCAAATATCACGACGGATGCTGAGGGTCGAGTATTTGTATCCTGGCAACAACAGAGCACAAGATGACCATGGAGAATCGCCAGGTAACCTTGACATTCCCTTGAGCAGAAACTCACAGCCTAAAGTTTCATTTAGAGACTCTTGTTGCACAAACATTTCACCATTCGACGTTAACAAGTCCTTGCTTCACTCCCATATCTCAAGAAGAACTCTATTTCTCCTCCAGCTGACTGATTGATTGATTGTTGTCTGACATCTGGGGTGGGAGGTGAAATTCAGGTGCAATTCAAGGGAGAAACATTTAAATTAAACAAGAAGTTCATACAGCAGAAACTTTAAATTACTGTTTTAACTGCAGGTCACATGTTTGTCTACAATGAGATGGAGTGGAAAGCTGAAATGAGCATTTCAGCTCCTTTACCTCTCCTGTTTTCCAGCTCTCCAGAGACATATTTTCCAAAAAATATGCAACACACAGCTTTATAAGAAAGCAAAAATATTGTATTTGCAAAAGAAGAACATAGATGTGTTAATGTTAAATCATGTTGAATGCTTTTCCTTTTATCATTTCAGTTCATTACATTTGTTTATATATTTTTTGTCCACTGAGGAAATAGATTCTTCTAGAACAGGAGGAGTCGGTGTCCATGTGTCTTCAAGGTTGAGGTAAGTCGGAGGTCAAGGAACACCTCAGTTAAGTGGTTTGGTAGCTGGGTTTCTGTTGCCACCACATGGTCATCAAAAGTAATACAGTGGAGCCTCACCCACAGCAGCCAGAGCCACCTCTGATCGCTGTGGTTATAAAATAACACATCAACCAGTTTAAAATTTCAAATGGATGAATAAATATGATTTATGCTTAAGGAAAATTGTTTATTCTCTTTCAACATTTTGGGGGGGGGGAGGAAAATATTGTAATGATGAACTCTGTTATCAAAATATCGTGTACAAACACAGAAACACCCTTTACTGCCAACCACACATCTGCAGCGGCCATGTCAACGTGACTTTTATTTCATCTTCATCATCATTTTCAGCTCCTACTTCATCCCGTTTAGATTATTGCAATTCTCTTTATACTTGTTTTAATCACTCTTCATTAAAACGCCTACAGTTGGTTCAAAATGCTATTGCAAGGCTTTTCACAGGAACCACCAACAGGACCCACATTTCACCAGTTTTATCTTCATTTCATTGGCTTCCTGTCAATTTTGGAATTGATTTTCAAATTTTAGTTTTGACTTTTAGAGTTCTTAATGGACAGGCTCCTGATTACATCTTTTACTGCCCTCGTCGCCCCTTTATTTCTTTGAAAATGAATCTACTTAAGGTCCCAAAGCTCCCTTTGGGTGGCCAGTTCACAGTAGCAGTTTTAGGTACGGGCAGCTGCTTGGGGCGCCAATTCAAAGGGGGCGGGGGCTCAGCGCTTAGAGAAAAAACAAGAATCTGCCCTGCTATGGTTTTCTGTTACCTGTTATATTACAATGTTTGAACGGTCAGAAACCAGCGAATTGGCGCCCCCTGCAGCTGCACGCGCTCCTGTCAGCTGAGAAGGCGCCGGACCGATGTGAAGAAAAAGGGAGGGGTGGAGGGATCGAATGTCCAAAACATATCCATGGATGTCCAAAATAATTGACAGAACGTGTTTGGTTTCAAATGCTGATCACTATAAAATGCCTAATCATTGCACTGGTCACTATATCATGTCTGCACAACATTTTCAACAGGAAGCATCCCATTTAGCTTGTATCTGTGCTGTAGCCAGGCCCACTGCACAAGGAATGCTTTTACTCTCTGGAACTATTTTGCTGTCTTTTCAAATGACAGGCCTGTAATCCATCTGTGAGTAAAGTGTATTTCTGTTCTTTTCTCTTCAGGAGCTGCAGGGAGTTCAGCTCTAGTATTGCCAGAGAAAATTGGTTCAAATCATACAGTTGAAACAAATTTTACTCCCATAATGGTCATTGAGTGGGTGTGAATGTTGTGCTATTTATGTTCCCTCTGGTCAGCTCTACAATGACTGTGCCTCGTGATCTATGTGGCTTTTTAAATCTCTTCACATTTAGTTCCCAGCATCTAAGCTTTTTTATGTTCTCCATCTACTGGAAGCTGATCCATTAAAGATGATGACGGGCAGTTTTTTCCTGGATAATCAGTTTGGTCCAATGTGTGCCTTTTTATTAGGACGTTTTTTTTCTTTAATTCTTTAATTGATGAATTTTCTATGAGACCTTGAATTTTTTTTTTTTTTTAGTTTTAAAAATAATGACTACAATATAAAAGAAAAACACAGATATATCACCAGCACTTCCAATATCAAGTTAATAATGATTAGACAACATGGAAAAATGAACAAAGATGATAGAATATGATGCTATCTTCCTTACAGCATAATAACTCATATATAGACATTTTTGCAGTAATGAATACAGCACACACAGGTCATGTTGGATTCATAAAAAAACAATTATCAACAAATAAATTTAAGTAGAGTTTTATTTGTTGCTTGAATGGTAAGAAGTAAGTTTATACAATTCCACCCTTTAGTTTTATTTTATATATTTGTGCACATAGTTGCCATAATCTTGTTTTACTAATCAAGTGTGTATTATTAATGAGGTAAAAAAAAAAAAATGTGTTTATTGATTCTCCTCTGAAACATTTGGTTTCTGTGACGCTCTTGATTGAGACGTTTATTTAACTTTATTGACAAAAATATTACTTTGTTTTTGTCTAAGTTCTAAGGAGAATTTGCTGTAATAAAGGGTTTAGCTCTGCATTCACCACATTCATGAGTTTGACACCCTGGTCTAGAGAATTTGTAATTTCCTACACATCATCAATTACAATCGTTGAAGTTGACTCTTTTCTCAAAAACCATATTAACTTTCATTTATACCTTTATTTTTTAACACAGAAGTGTTGCTGTTCTTTGAAATAGGATTAACTGTAGTGAAGTGCTCATGCGGTCTAGGAGTTGCCGTATCTCAAACTACAGGTGGTTTTTAAGTCTCACTGGTAAAATATCCAGCCTTATCAATCATTCAATATTATTACTTTGTTTTTTTTTAAATTATGGAATAAGAGAGACACGTGTTTTCCCTCTCACTTATAAGGATTACTTTTACAATTTTTATTTGCTATGGAAATTCCCCAGTTTGTAATGATAAGTTATGCTAAATGCCTTTTATCACCTTTTTTCACATCATCACAACCAGACGAGTTTTTTTTTTTTTACTTATTTATAATTGATATCAGCTCACTTTTCATCACATCCATAAAAATGATTGCATTTTGGATCTTTGTGATTATTTTCTTCACTCTTTTTTCACTTCTGAATTTTAGCTGCCAAATTTGGACCCAAATTTACTAAATAGTTATTGAAGCATTTTCTCTTCACATTGTTCTTATTTTTTTCAGTAGATTAATGAAGTATGTTTTTCACTATGCTGTGTTATTTCAACTAGTGACTTTTTTCTCTGTCCATTTTTGATTGATCTTTGTTTTTGGAATTGTTCACAGTGGTTATTTTTCTTTTAACATGCATGTAAAAACATGTAAACCAGTAAGAACTGTCTTTCTTAGTTCACCCTTCAGCCCTGATAAAAGCAGATCTCTTTTGTTTGTTTTTGTTTTGTTTTTTTTTAACAAAAAAGACCAAAAAAAAAAAAAAACACCTCACCAAAAACTCACTAACTGGCTGACTGTTTAAAGATGGAACCCATCATGTTGTTCATGCAGAGAAACATCCATGGGGGCGGAGGTGTGGGGGTGGTTGGAAACTCTTTTAGGTGATATTATTTCAGCATCGTGAACCTTGTTAGCATACTTACAAAGAGCCGACAGCCTCAACACAGAACAACATCATTATAAAAGAAATCTCTCCTTTGTTAACGGTGACTCTGCCAGACTACTTTGTATGGCTGTTATTTCATTTTCTGGCAGTCTCTGGGATTTTTGGCAGTAAAAACAAAAGGAAAAACAGGAAAATGTGACTATATGGAAAGTAGGGTCATTGCACCCCTTGGAGACTCATAAATATCTTTTGAGAAATCAAAAGAAAAGCACCCATGCAGGACCTGCCCCTGTGGCCTGGTGAGATCATCACTCCATTTTCCCAAAATAAAATATGCAACTAAAGCTAAATCCGCAATGGCAAAATAAGAAAGTCCAAAGTTTTTATCATGGCGAAATAATATAAAATGAAGACGTTTGGTGGATTGTTTTTAATTTAAACCTAAACATATACTGTAAAAACAACAAACTGACATGCAAGAAATATCCAATGATCTGACTTTGATTCTCTTCCTGTTAGGTTGTGTTGAAACAGGTGATCTTTCTGAGCTATAACTCACCTCCATTTTGTTTGCATTTTAATGACTTCCTGTTGTCCCCTTTCTCACAGAGTCCTGACATAGAATGCTGTCAGGTGACGGCAGTTTTGGTCAAAGTCATCGCCCAAAACAAGACCGAACAAAGAGCAGCATTCACGTGGGACCACGCTGCTTTTCTTGTCACAGTTAGCATTAAAGGTTAAAGTCTTTGCTGAATTCTCAGAGGGGGTGGAGTTCAGAGCCGCTGCCTTCTGACTGATCTTCAAAAGTTTGAGAAAAGAGTTAAAGAATATGCCTGTCGTGACAGGCTGGATATGTATGCAGACTAACAGCTTATAAACGCTTCATGTGATTGATTGATGTATGATGTAATGTATAAACACTCTTATCCCCTTTTCCTTTGTGATCTTGAAATATTTTAGCAATTTGGTTTGAAAAAATCCAAAAATTGTGAATATTTTTCATTTTATATGCTTCACTGGATTTTAATAAACGCCTGTTGGCAAATCATTGGATATTCAGCTTTAATCTATTTCCTATACTGTCACATTGTGGCCCTTCACAGTTTTGGCAGCGTGCTAAGCATCGAGAGTCCCCGTTTGTTTGTGTGTATGCTCTCCTCATGGAATCTCTGCCTGCAGTGACTGATTCGCTTTGCCATCTTAGTTTGTCACACTGTCTGTGTGCGGCTCTGTTTGTGTGGGAGTGTTGCCAGCAGCTATTTTTAACTTCTCTTAATAGAATCACATCAAACAGAAAGCTGGATGTTTTGGTTTTTAATATTGTTGTGGAGTTAAAAGTTTTCAGATCTAAATATATGAAGTTTTCCTTCTTTCGTGACAGTATAACCCTTTTTTACTGTCTCTACAGTAGCTTAGAAATCTCAGAGACTATTTTTCTCCTTATAAAGGTGAAGACATCCTTATTGGGGGAACATTGACTACTTAGGGCAGGGGGGGGTCAAACTCATTTTGGTTCAGGGGTCACATTCAACCTGTCTAATCTCAAGTGGGCTGAACCAGCAGTGTTGGGACTAACGCCGTTTAAGTATAACGGCGTTACTAACGCCGTTATAAATCAAGTAATTTAGTAATCTAACTAATTACTTTCATCCTCGCTGTAACGCCGTTATAGTTACTTCGTGTAAATCGTGGCGCGTTACTTCAAAGTTTGATGATCTTGCTGGAGCTGGGCGCTTCGCA
>NC_050525.1:1305203-1321700 GCF_002922805.2 Oryzias melastigma | reverse complement strand
ATAAACTTAAACAGGACAAAGTCATGGGAGAATGAAGCAGTGACATAACAGAGCAAAACCTGACAAGGAAGAACAAAAAACAGACACTTAAATAGACTGAGGGCAATTAGATGAAATGAAGACAGTCTGAAACTGATGTGACTGAGGGACAATTCAAAACAGAACATGACCAAAACCCAAAACATCACTGACAAAAACCAAACCGCAATCCTCACCGTACCCCTCTCCAAAAGGGCAGATCCCAGATGCCCGAAACACCCCTGAGGAGGAGACCCTTACAGGCAAAACAAAAGCCCAGAAAACAGATGGATTTGAGGGGTATCAGAACCCTTCCTCAGGAACAGACGTGAAGACGTTACGACTTTTACTTCGACTTTTACTTCCTCTAGATAGTCAAGTTTGATCGTCTTCTCGGCACTCGGCCAGGGCCGTCTGTTCCCAACATCCCAACGACTCTCCCCAGGGACAGGACACATAAAAAGGAGAGGAATCCCAATGACCCTCCTCAGGAGCCGACACCTTAAGATGAGCGGCCCCGGCGACCCTCCACAGGAACATGAAGCTTGAAGGATGACCCCGGCAGTCTCCCTCAGGAACGGAATAGGTGGATGTGGCTTGACATGACTTGATATGGCTGCAGGAAAACCCATCCAGCAGGCCGGATACGGCCAGTGGTTCGTACAATGGACACCCCTGATTCAGGGACATAATCAAGTCCACATCAAATAACCTAGAATTAATAATGTTCTACCTGTGTTAGGAACCTCTCCTGGCAAAATAGTCCAGTCTGCAGTATGGTCCTATCTGCTATTGAAACACACTTATTCTGGTCTATAATCATCTAAGCTCACTGTGTGCTCTGTCAGCAAAAAGAATGTGGTAGTCCCTGAGCAACACAGAAAAAGGACTAAACCCCCAAAGCTGAGAAGTCAACTTTCCAATTCTGCTCACACAGCTGCCCAACTGTTAATATTCAAAATATGCTAATGATTCTGGTCAGCCTGAGCCACAAAAGGAAAAAAAGAAAATGTAACAAAATAAATGGCAAACAAAAGTTCAGATCCAACACACATCTGGGGGCCAAAGAGCCCCTTTAACTCCCGTTGTTACACTAAAGCTGTCTAACCCGTGAGTTACTGACCCTGTTTGTTTGGTTTGCTGAGCTTCTTACAGAACTAGCAGCAAAAACAAAAATTAAGCTCCAAAGCGTATAAAGCCTCAGCTTCTCTTGTACTTTAAAACTCTGTTTGTTCCTAGTTTTTGACTGTTTTGGACCTCATCAGGGACAGAAAATGTCTTTTAGCTAATCTGCCATCATCGCCTGATTCACCTGACAAATAGTGCATTCAGTTCAGGGGCATTACGGTTGATGGACTTGTGAATTGTGGAACACCACAGACTTCATCTGTGGCCTAAACACAAAGCCTTCTTCTTGTGACAGCTCTTTCGTTGGTCTCATCAACAGCCAAAGAGGTTAATATCTGTGTTTACCTGAGTGTCTAAACTGTTGGTGCAACAGTGATAGATATGTTATCAATTACCTGCCTTTCTGCAAGATACATTGCTCTTCCAAACTCCATAATCAAAGATCTTTGCTCTAAGCACACCTGTGAGACACATTTGAAAGTGATTGCTCAACCTGATGTTTACAACACAAAATCAGACTTTTAAATCTCAGGAAACTCCAATTACCGATCCATATTGTGTGCATAAATTGGCTTATATGAGTTAGGGAGTTCCAAAAAACACAAAAGTACACACATTATTATTATAATTCTAAAAGTTTAGAACCACCTTAGCCACTGAAGATTTTTTTTGGTTTTTTTTGTTGGTGACAGAGCTATTTAAAGCAGTAATACTCCCCTAAAAAAGCAAAAACTCATGGAGTGAGACTGCAAAATACAATTGGGTGTGCAGTTTATAAATGCTCCCATGGTCAGAATCTAACTTTATCTTTTTGCCCTTTACAGCTGGAAGGTTTAAGAAAATCTTTCTGCTGAAAACAACCAAAACACCATAACATTATGTTGAAGGACTTCTTAAGTCCAGCAGAGCTGAGAGAGGCATAAATCAAGTGAACCCTGAGGTCCTTCAGCGTTTTGGAAGTGATGCTGTGATGAAATGCATAATTCATTCATTGTTTGAAGGGATGGATGCAGAACAAACAGACAAATGGATGGATGGACGGATGGATGGATGGATTGGTAACAAGATAAATCATCCAAAAAACTTTGATTTTGGGGGGAAAATGAGGGTCAAAAAGAGGAAAATACACAAGACAGACAAAGGAATATCAAGACACTGGTAGTATGATTTAAACAAAAGTATAAGAAAACCAAGTTACCCAAGCAAAGGAGTGGGAGGAGGGATATCTTGAACAGTACGAGTTTATTATAGAAGACTGTAGATACTTGCACCTTCTGGCTATTATCAAGACAGTATAAACGTGGGGGTGGAGTATATTGGTCTACCCTGGAGACTGACTGCTGATGGTGATGTGCTCCATTCTGCACTTCAGCATTACCCACTATGTTTGTGTGTATCCATTAGCCAGTGTTTCATGTGCAGGCTAACAGGGCCTTGGTGGAGCACTTTTAACACTGCTTTAGTAATGACTAATTGTCAGGAGCAGATGTAGTGCTGTGGAGTTTGAGAAATGGACTGTAAGTAGAGAGAGGAAGGACGAGAAAAAAGCAGCTGTAAGACTATGATTGATTAGAGTTTTGTGTACCCGTGTTTGTGTGCATGTGTCCTCTGAGGACAGCTTTATACTCCCTGGTCTTATGTGAATGAAAGAAAAAAAATCTCAAATGCCAAATTCCATTTAAGGTGAGTTTATAGTGTGCATTATTTTCTAAAATCGGAAAAAGCAACAAATCAGACTGAGAAAAAATCCTTGTGTGACTATTAGAAAATAAAATGAACTGAATTTCTGTGGGGTAAAATACAATGTTCTCTAAAAACTTATGTTCCATGTGCTGCACATAATAAGTAATGTATGTTTTGTAGCAGGACCATTTCCAAGAAACTGTTTGTGCTATGTAAGTTCCAATAAAAATGTAGATACTTTGACGACACTCACTAATTGAATTGTTATAAAACTATTCAATTTATATTATATATATATTGCATAATTCAAAGCAATAAACAATTGTGCCATCTGATATGCACCAAAGCACCCATTTATGTTATTTCCGGCAAAAGAGGATGCAATTTGGCCAATCAACTCGCCTCCATAAAGTGTTCTATTTGATCACTTTTGCTGTAGAGCAGTTTAATTTGTTGTGCATCTGTTGTCGGCTCCAGAACCCAGTACTTTAAAGCTATGCTTCCCAAGTTTTTAGACCCCTACCTATTCTTAAAAAGCCAGAAGTAAATTGATCTGCTCAAGTTGAACTCGCTAAGCCCAGCAGATTAAAATCAAAATCTTCAGAACACCAAGACTTTCAGGCAATCTGAAGATGTTCCTGTTCTTAAGGAACAAGCGCTGCAGAGTAAAATGGAAATAGCTCAAGTCAAAGGTCCATGTTTACAAGCTGGACAATGGAGTCAGTATCTTAAGAGAAGGTATTCAAATTCAGAAAACCAAATGTGAGGAAAGAAATTCTGTCGATCACACAAAGTGACTGAAGAGCTGCTCAAAGATTTACATGCATATTTTTTAAATTCTCAGAAGTTCTTAGTAACTACTGTCTCACGCAATGTTTGTCCTAGATCTCCCTTGTGTTGGAAGAACTTCAACAGGTTGTCAAAAGAACAGGTATTTATACTCCAACACCACACACACCTAAATTATTGTGTTGACTAACTCAGACTTCTGCTTGTGTCTGGGGGAGTTTTTATCAGTTCTGCCATTCTTTCAAAGTTGGACTCCATGAGTCAGTTGGTACTGAGCTGCACAGAAAGAAAACACAACTTACATTTCTACACACATCTGTCCATGACTCTCTCTTCATCACGTCTCCCCTACCTTTCTTAAAGCAGCTGCTCTGTCTGGTTACACACAGTGTATTACAGCTACATTGAAACCCCCAGCGTTGCAAAGTTAACACAAATTAAAAGTCTGTCTTTGTGCAACGAAAATTAGCCATTGAGGGAACAGAGAACCCTTTGACTTCAAAGAAAAAAAAGAGGTTTAATTTAATAGAAAATAGCTGGAGTCCTACTTTCAGAGGTAAAGAAAGTGGATGGTTTAAGTATGTAACAGTCCAGAGTAAAGGCATGGGCAGCAAGGTGGGAATGGGTGGAATGAGGTCTCAGGTGTGACGTGTAAATTACACCAGCTTAAAAGTAACTAAGATTTCCAAATGGCTCTTATGCATACAAATATTTAAGTAGTACTCACAAATCACCTGACACAGACAAAGTGACATTTACGCACAGATCAGAGTTACAAATGCAGGACGTGTTTAAATGCTGCTAGAATGCTGGGTCGTCAAAGTTTTCTTATCAGCCACTTTGAACTTTGTGAATAATGTCAAGTAAAAACTTGACATTTTTTTCTACTTACTTAAACAGAGATGCCCCGATAACTAAGATTTTCTCTCCTAGCAGCAGAGAACACTCAGGCCGAGGTTGACCACATGCCATCCTCTAGACTCTTGCTGGAGCAGGGCTAAGCCTGCAGTATGTGAGCAGGTTTAGCAAGAAGTTCAGCAGTTTCACAACAGACAAAACTTTGTAACAGTACAAAGAACAAAGCCGTTGCCTCCATCACACTGGACTGAGACACTGGTACTGCCTCCCCATGCAGCGTTAAATAAAATATGTTGCTAGCCCTTTCATCCACGAACCACAGCAGCAGTATATTACAATGTTTGATTTTTCTTTCATTTTGTTGCACAATGTGCAAATGAAATAAAGCTGATTCCGATGAACAAAAACTATTGATTAACTTTAATTAAACTCGAAACATTTTTTGTCTTTCAAATGTTGCACATCAATTTGTCGGTGGTTTCACCTTCAAGAGTCATTTTGTTCTCTTGTGATTTTTTTTTTGGTTTATTCCTTTCTTTATCCACTGACCCCTGAGACCAAAGAGGATCATCAGCTACAAAGAGTGCATGTACAAAGAAGAGAATTCACAGTGGTTAATATGAACTACAGAGAACAGCAAAGTAATTAAAAAAACAACATAAAGAAATGACAAGTGATGCGAAGACAGAGGAGCAGATCAAAAGTTCAAATTATAATATCATTCTTTTGTATGGGTGTCTCTTTTAAGTTGTTCGTTATTCTACAGACTGCTATTCTGTTTTTAGGAAACTATTTTTTTTCTCAGTTTGACAAAAAAGTAAATTTGTACTTTTTAAAAAAAAATCTCTGTAGTGTTTTAAGGTTTTTCTGATTAATGAATAAATTACAATTTATGAATATAAAATCCTGTTAAAATCACCTAATTCCACCGCAGCAGTATCGAGTTAAGCCGTTGGTTTCCCTATATCATGTTTTGTGTTTATTCATGATCAAGATACATGTTTCCTTGAGAGAGATGCAATGAGATCAGAGTGGATGATTTCAAACTAGATTTTCATCCATCCATCTTTTTCTACTCATCTGGGGGCAGCAGTCTAAGCAAAGACGCCCAGACTTCCCTCTCCCCGGCCACTTCCTTCCACTCCTCTGGGGGTTAACCCGAGGTGTTCCCAGGCCAGCCGAGAGATGTAGTCTCTCCAGCATGTCCTGGGTCTTCTCTAGTGGGACATGCCAAGAACACCTCTCCAGGGAGGCATCTAGAAGTCAACTGGACCAGATGCCCGAGCCACCTCAACTCGGTCATCCCTCCAGATGACCGAGCTTCTCCCCCTATCTCCAAGAGAGCATCCAGCCACTCTACAGGGGAAGGTCATTTTGGTCGCTTGCAGTCTGGATTTCGTTCTTTCAGTCACTACCAAGAGCTCATGACCATAGGTGAGTACTTCATTGAAGATCAACCTTTAAACTCAGAGCTTTACTTTCTCTTTTCACCACAAAGGACCGGTGCAGTGACCACATAACAGCAGACGCCGGTCCAATCCGCCTGTTGATCTCATGCTCCAATCTTCCCTCACTCATGAACAAGACCCCAAGATATTTAAACTCCTCCACCTGAGGCAGCAGCACTCCAGTCATGGAGAGAGGACAAACTACCTGAACTGGAACTGAAATATATTGAAAACTACATCGCTCAATTTTTATAAGTTAAAAAAATATCCATTGTTGGAAAATGTTTTTACAAATTTCGCAATGAAATTCAGTCATGAAATGAAGACAACACCAGATGTACATTTCAGGAATTATTGATTATGATATTATGGAAATAATGACAATATTATTATTATATTTTTATGAATATTACTAGCACAAGTTGCAAACATTTCTTCATTCTTTGAAGCATCATCAATCTCTGTATCAAAAATCCTCAGCTTTCATAAGGATCATTTTTCCTTCTTTGTTCAATAATCCATGTTCAAGCCAGATCTTTTAATTTATTGCTCACTTTCTTTGCACCTCCACTAGGCAATCATTTGGTTGTTGCTCCTTTTTGGAAATTAGATCTTTTCAATATCTCCCATCTGCTTGCACCACTCTCAGATATTTTTAGGATACACCCAAAAATATCATGCAGATTCCTCACCAGAACGCTCTTTGGCATATGCCACCACTTAAAGTTTAATACAAAATAGATGGAGCGTTATTTTGCCATTCCACTGGCTCACAACACAAATACCACTGACACCTCATGACCTGGGAAAGACAGTCGGATCTTAATGGAGCCTGGCTACTATTGGAGACTGGCGTAAGGGATTGACGGAGATTAATAAAAGATGGGCCACAACTGGCAGATATATGGTAAGTTATTTTCTTCAAATGTGAATATGATGTCATCTGCTAATTTATGATTAAATTTCAAGCAATAACATTTTCAAGGTCTGCCCCTCACTTTTGTAAACAGCACATTGAAAGCATAAACTTTCTGAACTTTGTTGTTTTTTGGCCTGGACTTTAGTATTTGGTCAGTGCTGGCTGAAAAACCTTGAAATCTCTGTATCCAGCAACAGAGAACTTACTGCCATTGATCAGCACCATACTTCTCTTTTGTAAATTATAGTGAACAGTTGCAGTAAATTTCCGGTTGCACCCTTGGATGGAACACCTTTTTCCTTCAACCACAGTGTTGATTGTTGCGGGCTGACACCAGTCGTATTTTCAATTCCCAGGTGTGATGCAAAGCACAACTTCACAAGCTCGGGAATCAGCCTTGCTGCAAAAGCAGACCTGTTCAACTAATTCCAATCTTGAGGAACATAATTTAACAAACACTCTATCATCCAGCCCTATGAGTCATATGAAAATGAAAATGACTGAGAAAACTCAGATGTAGGTGAGGTGTTATTTATTGTGAGCGAAACACATTCCTTCAGCAGAAGATCTTAATGAAACCATGGCTAAAGTTTGTGCTTTACATCATGTTGCCTGTATTCTTGTATTGTGGAAGGATAAGGGTAGCTTCTCTGTCGCTTAGGTTTAAACTAATCTACCATTTTCTGTTCCTAACTTCACATGAATGCAACTGTCCTTCAATTTCCAGATTGACTGGCTTGAAAGCTGAGTCAGACTCTGTACCTGAACCCGGAAGCTTCAGCTCGGAAGTTCAGATCAAACATGTCTTCAAAGTTTCATTCCTACACATCATAAATGTTTCCAGAATCCACCCTTCCTGCATGACGCTGAAAAGCTGGAACACGTCTTTTACTTCTCACCTCTGGACGACGGCAACACCATCCTCATGAAGCTTTGGCGCAATTTCAGTAAGGAAGATCTACTTCGTCTTCAGGTTCGCAGGGTTGCAGATTCTTCACTCCGCCCGCCACTTATCAACTAGTCAATTACTAAAGTGCTAACTTTCTTTACAGCCAATCACAATTGAATCCCTGTCTAGAGGTTTGTCTATCCACATTCCAGACATTTTGCAGGCCCACCTCTACTCCCTTTTCCTCCTGGCTCTGCTTTGGCGCGGTCTGGGCTAAACCAACATCAGCATCTGGGCCAGGGTTCAGCAACCTTCAAGATTTTACAGAGCCATTCGGGTCCATTTTTCAAAGACCAAAACCCAGCAGGAGCCACAAAGGCTGACTTCGTTCCTTAGAAAAATAAGACAGATTTGTATTTATGTCGATACGACCATTATGGTAAATAAAAATTAAATTACCTAATTTGCATGAATGATACATAAATATAAAGAAAATACCCTTTTTTATATGAAACAGCTAATAACTTTTGACCGAGGTTCACATGATTTCCTTTCAAAATAAAAGACACCTTGTGTCACATAGAATCAGCTCAATGCTGTTAATGTAGTAGCAGGTAGTGTAATGTCAGCAGTGATAAAAAAAAAGATAAAAAAAAACAAGTTTATTTTACCATTTGTGGTAGATCTTTGCCAAAAATATATGAACCCAACTCAAAAAAATAAACCAATTGGGACTCTCACTGTATTTCTCAACCCATAAGGCACACTTTTAGTAGTACATTTATTTAAAACAGGACAATGCAATTTAAAGGAAACCACATGGTTAAATACAAAACATATGTTTTTTTTTTAAAGCCAGAATTAGCCAAAAGACTTAAGTATTGTTCAAAAATAGATAATCCAGTTCGCCTTAATTCTGATTGGGCTTTCTGATTTCCAATTGTTTTTTCGTGATACAC
Organism: Oryzias melastigma; assembly: GCF_002922805.2. Lineage (NCBI taxonomy): Eukaryota > Metazoa > Chordata > Actinopteri > Beloniformes > Adrianichthyidae > Oryzias > Oryzias melastigma. The sequence goes on along the minus strand of NC_050525.1, from coordinate 1,313,009 downwards.
GGTGCACCAAAATCTGATGTCCACAATGTTTAGTACCATTAGTTTTTAAAAACTACAACTTTTTTTTTAACCAGAGAGCCACAATTTAAAAGAGCCACATGTGGCTCTGAAGCCTCGGGTTGCAAACCCCTGATCTAGACACTCGTCCGAGGTCATTCCAAGCACACAAGGTATTGCCAACTCAGAGTCCAACCGCCAAAGACTACGAACAATTTCATGCACAAATTTCTTTTTCAACTACAAACATTTCAATCCCACTTTCAAGATCTCTCCTTAGTGAAATGGAGGTACAAGAAAAGACTCTACAGAAACTCTAGCACTTAGTTTGAAGAGTGAAATCCAGTTTTCCACTTCATAGTATTCCCCTACTTCCTCTGTCTGTTTTAGCTCTCCATTGTATTTTAGTTTCTTGCTCATCATCTTTCCACCTTGACTGCTTTTGAAGCTTTCCTGTCAAAAATCATGAGTTAGGCTATTCTTGGATTGCAATGAAACATGTTAGTTTTTTCTCCTTTTTAAAGCCAAAATTTCCTTTTTAGATCAGGTAAGAAAATACCTTTGTTTCATTGTCTTCTATATATGCTAGGGGTTTTTTTAACTACTGTTTCTGTGGCTGTAAATAAACAAAAGAGAAACAGCAAAAGTTAAGGATTAATTTGAGTCAAAAAGTGTCAGAAGGAGTTACACAGGAAATAAAGAGAGCAAGCAGCAATACCCCTGTGAGCGCTCTGTATTTACTGCACCGTTAAGCAGCATCCATTTATCTTATGAAAAACTTGCTGCACACACATTCACTCACACACATACTGTCTGCTATACAAATGGCCCTGTGGGGCCCTTTTCCCCAGACAGCTCTTCTAATTAGCTGCATTTAAATGAATGGGTTAAGTCAAGTCCTTTTTATAGTGTATCCTAGCACTAATGAAATGTAATTAATTGGGTACCACCACAAACAAGCTCTTGAAGAGAAGCTAAAATTATGCATTTAAAGCAAATCTCCAGCTGGTGGGTTCATCTGAATTTCTAATCACCAAAATAGTCAGAAAAAAAATAAATAATTATATTTTAACTAACACAAAATAAGGATTATTTTATTCAGGAATTAAAATAAAATATTCCAAAAAACAAACCATTTCCAACAGATGCCGATATCTAGACATAGAGTTAAATTTAGAAATCGCTCTCAAAGCCAGCCGTGGATGCATTGTTGAACTAATGGTGAAGGCATTCCTTGGAAATGTTGTGGGAAAACTGTGTGTGAGCTGAAACAAATAAATCCTAATGACTGTCACAGAGGGAGCACATGCAGGAGCAGTTGGTTAAATTTGACAAAAGAACTTGCAGTAATAAGATCATAAAAGGAATATGTTTGTATGTTTTCTAAAGAATTGAAAATGAAAATAAAAGTTTTATCTTAAAATCTACAAAAAGAAAGAAAGAAAAGCAACCCCCCTTGAAATTTGCCAGTGAACATCTTCATTATTCTGAGAGTTATTGAGAGAAGGAGCTGTGATCAGATCAGACCAACATTGGAGATCTTTATCAACCCGTCGTGTTTGGAGGAGGAGAAATCCTGTCAATGACTTCAAGAATACAATCCCCACTGTCAAGCATGAAGGTGGAAACATTATGATTTGTGGGAGTTTTTCTGTGCAGGGCTACCTCACTGTATGGATGAGATGTTGGTTGGGATTGGGTGGAGCCGTGCACCATCTAATCCTGAATGAGAACCTCCTTCCCTCCAACGGGAGACTTAAAACAGGTCATGGATGTCTCTTCTAACAGGATAATGACCTAAAACATACAGTAAAGGCAACCAAGAGATGGCTGAAGAAGAATATCAAGGTCATGGAGTGGTCAGCCAGTCTCTGGAACTCAATTCTTTAGAAAATCTATGGAGAGAGCTGAAGCTCAGGGTTGTTTAACAACAACCACCTAATGATTTAGAAGTAATTTGAGCGAACAGTGGACCAAAATTCCTCCTGGTATGTGTGACCTCTGTGCTGATAATAAGGGTTTTGCCTAATTCTTTTTTTTTTTGCAAGAGTGTTCAAATACTTATTTCCATCATTGAAAGGAGAAGAAATTGATATCAATTCTTTAAAAAGTCAATTTCTTGATTTTCTTAAGGATTTCTTGTCTCTCACTGTTCAAATGTATACCAACCATTTGGATGATAGATTGTCAATTTCCTTTTTACGTAAGAAAACAAAATCAGCAAGGGATCGAATACTTAATTCATCCACTGTATTCTTCAAAGCTGATGTATTCGCAAGAATGTGCAAACGTGTTACTATTGAAAGATTTGCAAGGAAAGAACATATAGATGGTGAGATTGTCTGCATCAGCATTCACCACACGTCTGTGGCCATAAATGGATGGAGTCCTTCCCTCATTCTCTCAACTCCACTGAACTGACACAGAAATAAAAGAAATACGTCAGTACAGGAGATCAAAGTAAATCTGTTTTGTTTGGCTTCTCGGTTTTGAAATAATGAACACAGCAAAAAGTGCAGAGTGGAAAAGGATAAGCTCTGTAAATTTAGAGCAAAGAATCCCTTTCAGGCTAAAAGCAAAAATAAACGATTGTATTACAAAAATGATAGAACTTCATGAAGACCAACTGACAGAATCAGGACTGCAGGAGGAAGATGAACAAATCCCTGCAATAAAATGGATCTTACACTGCGTTATCCGACCTAGAAGCTGTGGCATTGTTAAATCTCTCTTTTTCTTACCTTTATTAGCTTGATATTCAGAAAGTATATTGTACATTATGCAGCATTTGCATATAGATATTAGAGTTTATTCAGAAGTTCCTTCTGCTATAGTTCTCAATGCCACACATAACCAGATTTAACAGCAGACCAGAAAGCATATGCTGGGTTTCTATGCATTAATCAGTTCCACTATGTCACGTATTTAAAGTACAGAGGCAACTAAAAAGTTTTAAAAGGATTTCCATCCATTCATCCGAGAGGGCCATGTGGATGCTGGAGCCTATCCCAGCTACCTTAGGGTACACATTTGACAGTTTGCCAAGACCTATTTAAGAGTCAGATCAATATGTTTGTTAGGTAAGTGGGTGGGTAGGTACATATAGGTAGGTTAGTAGGTAGATACGTACATAGGTAGGTAGATACATAGGTAGGTATGTACATAGGTAGGTACATGTGTAGGTAGGTAAGTACGGAGGTAGGTAGGTACATATGTTGGTATGTACATACGTAGGTAGGTAAGTAGGTAGGTACGTACATAGGTAGCTACGAAGGTAGGTAGGTAGATACGTTGGTATGTACATACGTAGGTAGGTAAGGTAGGTATGTGCACACCTTAAATAGTTAAGTAAGTACGTACATATGTAGGTAGGTTCATACGTTGGTACGAAGCTACGTAGCTAGGTAAGTAGGTTGGTACGCACATAGGTAGGTTGGTCTTCCATCCGCAATTCCCTCCACATATTCCAGACTTGCACCAACAATCAACATGGTTTTGGACTGTGCATGAGTAAGTCAGAGAACTCACATAAAACACATCCATCTTGGGTATAATGTGAAAACTCCACACAGACAGGGCCTAGCCAATACTGTATTTGAACCAGGACCTTCAGAACCTGGGTTCAAAGGCTGTCAAGCAAAAGGGCCAAGCACCACATCACCAAATTGCCCACAGCTTCGTCTTTTAATACATTTCTAGGCCTCATATTGTCATGCTTAGCCTCTCCATATTTATTTTCACAGTTGATGTTCACCCAAAACTTTAGGCTGTGATAGTGCTGCATTATTTTCAAAAGATACGGAGCTCCTTTGGTGTTCAGGAGATCCCACTTCACACCTCTTCACACCTTCTGCACTCATCACATGCCAGCCCAGCAGCTCACTCAAAGAACACACACCAAGAGCTTTAATACTGAGATCTGAGAACGAGTGAGTGTCCAGGCAGGCTGATGGAATGAAGACCAAAGACAGGCAGCCCAGTTTCCAATGATTTTGGATGCTTTCTGATGTTTATGATGAAGTGACTGTGAGACAAATTTTATTTCATATGCCTGAAATTATTAAGAGTTTTGCCAAAGACAGAATGCAAGAGGGTACAAACTCCATAAGTTCCTTTGAGTCCTGATCTGCTGAGAAGAAGGTGTGGAAGTTGGTTTCAGGTGCAGACTAGAAGCATAGAAACTAAAAACTCTGCAAAACACAAACACAATTAAACCACTTTATGTTAAAGATAACTCAAAAGCAAGCACAAACTTCATCTTGCAGAGCTTTTTGATAAAAATTCTAAAAATTGTTTGTTTTATCTTTCAGTTTTGTAAGATACCATAGTATTCCGAATTCTGGAGCTTAAGAGTAGAACAAATATGTTTCTATTCTCTTTAGTTGTATCTTTTGGTCTTGATTCCTTTAAACTTTTTTTATGGTGTGCAGTAGGCCAATGTTTTTTGTTACTGAGCGTCTGTTAGTCACGAACAGAACATAGAAGCATATCAAAATGCTTCACATCTCTGAGAAAGGGAGTCATGGTGCAAGCCTGTGTGCTATAATCACACCCTGAGGCTGCATCACGGGGTAGCAGAGCTCTGCAGCTGCTCCCCAGCTGTGTCCCGCTGTGGCTGCTTTTGGAGAAGCTGCTCCTGTCAATCCAGACTCCTTGTCCTAAAGGTGCTCCTCCACTTAATTGTGGAAACACACATTCACTCTGAGTTGTTTTTAGTAATAATATCAGTCTGTGCTCAGACAAGTGAGTTAAAGGCAGTGGTGAAAGTTGATTTTTTATGATGCTGGATCTTCCTCTTAAACATTTGATTAGTTTTTCTCTGCATGTTCTTTTTTAATTTTCGTTTTTATTTGAAATAATTTGATGTTTTACAAAATTTCACCATGTGAACATTTAGTTTTTACAATGCACGTCCATGTCCAATGGACTTGTGTAAGGACAACACATTCCCAAGTCGTAACATATTGACATTTTGGGTGTCCCCAACTCATCGTGATGTGCCGGCTGTTCATAAAATCAAGGGTCTCTAACACTTGGGACACGGTACCCTAACCCACCACTGGACTCAGTACCAGATGCGGTACCGGACACGAACCAGTAATGTACGCGGCACCCAAACTGGTATTGGACGTGAGCGGGGCCAGGGTTAGGGTACTGGTGGGTTCCACGTCCCAGTACTGGACCAGTTCCAGTTTGCAGCCTGGAGGTTGGGGACCCATGATTTAATGGGAACAGCCAGCACGTAAAAAAGAAGAAGAAGAAGAAGAAGAAGAAAAAAAAGATGAGTCTTTTCACTATTTGAACAAATATGGAATCACTTTTATTTTTTCTTCATCAATTGTTTAGCACAGTTAAGCAGCTGGGTTGCTCAGTGGGCTGGGTGAAGGGCTGGCATGCAGGAGCCCTTGGTTCGATTCCCAGGGTTGTTCACTAATCTCCATTCAGATTGGTGACCCTGAAAGGGATAAGCTGAAAGTGAAAGAAGAATTGTTTAGCATAGTTATTGGAATACACTGTTGCAGAATAGGCTAAAATAATATATTTTTTGTTTTAACTTTTAGTGAACAGAAATTGACATTGTGACTCCACCCTAATGCTTTTCTGCATACAGCTGCAGACACACCACTGCAGCTTGCACTACACTTCTGATAAACCATTAGAATCAGGCCCTGCATCTTCAGCAGGGTTCAAACCATAGACTGTATATAAAATAACTGGACTGAGCAAACCCCCCTACTTCCGTGTTCCATATAGGAAGTACCACTGGGTTGCAAAAAGGCCAAAGTCCCATTGACTTACATTGAGAAACAGACAGTTATTTCTCAGTCATTTTATCTGTCAGAATAATAAATCTTCCTCTGCTGCTTTCTGCTTAACTTCTTTTTTCTAATCCTAATTTTTAGATTTTTTTTCCATTATCACAAGTTATTAGAGTTATAAATTGACCGATCAGATGGCTCCATAAGCGTTTGTGGGTCTGACGTCGTATGTCTGGGGGGTTTGAGTGACATATGGCGGGTAGCCAATGGGAGCAGACTTCATCAATGGGTCCGTGAAGACCTTTTAACACCTACTTTACAATTCAACAATGTACCAATCATTGTCCTACTGTTGTTTTCCTCAATGGAATGTACCGATGCAGCAGTTTAAAACAACAAGAGGAGCATGCTGTCGACATTTTTAGATGAGGATTTACTCTGTGGAAATAGATTTCACGTCTTAGGTTATGTGCTTTGGACTTTTTTGTTTGTTTAACGTTCGTTTTTCTTTATTTCTCTGTTTTAATAGTAGCTTATAAATTCTAAGTTGCATATATGCGCATAAAACCACCAACCAAAGTTTCATCTTCGCTGCACTTTTCCAGCTTCAGCCTGAATTAGACGCAGCCGTCTGAGGAGCGCGAGAGAAACATTAAAGGACCTGGTTGTATTTTTAAACATAAAAAAGATCCAGCTGTTCACTTGTTTACCTCAGAAGGTAAACGGCCAGAAAGAAAGCTGAAGGCTCGGCCTGAGACTCTGATTGTGGGTGATTCCACTGTGAAAGATGTTCAGTGGTTCTGCAGCAGGAACACTAAAGTCCTGTGTTTTCCAAATGACATGGTCAGTGACATGAAGGAGAGAATTCTGCAAACTGTGGCAAAGTATCCATCAGTACAAAACATTGTACTACACACAAGGTCAAATGATGTGTCCAAGCAAAAATCTGAAGTTTTAAAGCAAGACTTCACTGGACTGATAAGAACTGTGAGCTCCATGAATGCAGCTGTCTTTATCAGCGGTCCCATTCCAACTATTCGAGGAGGAGAAGAGCGATTCAGCAGGCTGTTGGCACTGAACAGGTGGCTTTCTACGACATGTGGTGAAACAGGAATTAATTTCATCAACAACTTTCACATTTTCTGGGAACGCAAACATCTTTTTAAAGAAAATGGATTCAGTTTAAACAAATCAGGAGTTAAACGGTTCTCCTCCAATCTCTTCTACTCCCTGCGTCATGCCAAGACTAAGATAAATTTATCTCAAGGCCAGACACAGACTGGATCCACACAAGGAACGGAGCTGCCCCCACTGGAGGAAAACATCAGAAACGGGAAACCTGCCTCTGAACACCGGAAGAGGAAAAACAACGAGGACGATGGACCCTCCCAAACACCACCAAACCAACAAACTCCTGACGGTTCTCCCTCCCCCTCTTCACCCTCTTCACCCCACCTGAAATTCACCGAGCAGATGATGGAGCGAGTCGGGATTGGGCTTCGATCTACCCCTCTGGCCAATCCATTTTTGTCCCATATAACTCTGTCACCAGAACGTTCAAAGGGACAACGTAAAGCCCCACCCTCTCCTGTACAACATCATAACCTGTCCCTGCAGTCAGATGTTTGATGTGTTGAGAGTCCAGGCTGTGGAAATACCAACAGTCATGTTCTCCAGAAAAACCTGGGACCCTGTTCTCTAGAAACACACACCGTTTCTGTACTTGTCACCAACAGGAGGAATGTAATCTGCCCAAAACGTAAACAAAGGACTTTAAAAGAGGTAAACATTTCCTCTGCGCCTTTCCAGAAACAGAAGGTAAATGAAAATATTATTACTCTTACACCTCTCAAGATAGCACTTTTAAAGGTCTTTAGCAGGAAAAACATTTTTAATTAATGATTTTATCATTGAGAACAAAGTTGATTTTATGTTTTTAGTTGAAACCTAGATGAGAATAGCAGGGGAGCAGTTCTCACAGAGTCAGCTCCTCTCAATTATGGTGTTATCAGTGAGGAAAGAACAAGCAGAAAGGGCGGGGGGGTTGCAG